>NC_133798.1:19112484-19413734 GCF_043250625.1 Sebastes fasciatus | reverse complement strand
TCGATTGGTGGCTGCAGGTTGGGGTGGAAGAAGAAGAGTGTTGTTTGTTTGACAAGTCTGAGTGGGTGAAGACAAAGCACATATGCCTCCCACTCACCAGCCCCTTTCTTAGAGCCCATATTTTCTACTTCGTTGCTCAAAACACACACAGCAAATGTGCACGTTTCTGTGTCTGCATGGCTAAAAATGGTACATATTGGAAAAAAATGTTATAATAAACTAAATAAAAGTGAAAACATTACTTACTCAATCTCTCACGTCTTTCCACCCACACATAACTCAGTCTACAATCTAGTCAGTACTGTACGCTCCACCATCTACTCTTTAGATGTTTTTCATCACAGCGCTCTGAGATTCATATCAGGAGAAAAACTCATCACCATGACTTGTACAGGAATGCAGGTTGGCCCCTCTTTGTCAGTTACAGAGACCTCCTCAGAATACATTTATAAAGCACTACCAGGAAAAGAAACAGGCCATCTATCTTCTACGGTACAGGAGTGTCTCATACTGGAGGTACAAAAGAGTTCGACCACCCTGTGCAAATAAATGTTGAACCAATGAATGTCTTCTCCCTCATATTGTGCTCTTCTCACACCGGTCAACCTGACCTCCCAACCATTCCTTTCTCACCATATTGCCCCTGACTGCCACCTATCACCTGTAACATCCACCCACTGTGATCATGGCTCCCTCTCAAATGTCACGGTTTCCCTTGAATGTCCCCCCGACGTCCTGATAAACCGCTGAAGCTGGGTGTCATAATCATGTAGGTGGGAGAAAATGCCACTGAAACATGACCACAGAACGGATTTTAAATGTTCTCCTTATATATCCTTCGATAGGTTATTCACATGACTGAGATTATTAATTACAACAAGCAGTCTGTTGTGTAAAAATAGATGTTAAAAGGTAAAAAAAATAATTATGTATGAATTAGTGGAAGTGGAGTTCCTTGGCGATATTTAGGTTTGGCTGTTTTATTCATACCTGAAGATATTACTGTACAACGTATCCTCATACAACGGTTCGTATGATATCTTGAAAAGTTAATCCTCATTTTTCGTGCGTTTTCCTACAAATGTCCAGCAACACATGATGAACGTGTCAATTTCCACTCCAGTATTTTTCGAAATGAACTTCCGTCTACTTGGTTAAGTTTAAGCAACAAAACTACTTAGTTAGGTTTAGGAAAAGATTGTGGTTTGGGTTAAAATAACTCAGGAAGTGGTGTTATTTAAGTACAGAAGTTTCGTGACAAATATATCAACGTTGACTTCTGGATTCACACGAACACCCATCTCCCTGGTGAATGTTTTTTGACCCACCCATCCACCTCCTCCCTATGCAGCGTTTGTTGCTCTTTATACTTCCTGTATCACTATTATCTGGATTAAATACATATCGATTTCATGGGATATATATATGAATTACAGTGCATTACTTTTCGTAGGTATAGCTACAAATGGTGCAAAAGAACAGCCTGTACTGTAACATCATCACTTATTCACTGGACATCCTGTTCAGTCTGTTTTGTGTCAGTGAATCTGTCCTTTCAAAGCTCCTTGATTTAGAATATTATTATATAATTTACACCACATAAGGGTATGTTCTGATTTATTGCTCAGATCCTTTTTTATTGTGAGTTCACATTAGGATTTTTAATGAGGCTAACATCTTAATTACAGTCACTTTCTTTACTGATCTACATATGCAAAAGAATAATACCAAAGACATGAAGCCCACACACATGTTTGTCAGCTCATTGTTTTCTGTCATTGTTGTCTGTTTACATACAGTACATGTGTCCATGTCTTCTCTTGTATGTTTTGTCATTGTCGTTGTCTGTTTATATGTCGTTAAGATGGCCAGCTTATTCGCCCCTACTTTTTTTTTTTTTTTTTAAGTAATATGGATTTGACTAAGATTATGATTGTTATTAGTATTATCACTTTTTCTTTTCTTTTTCCTTAACTGGCTATTCAAAAAATGAAATTCACATTTCATCCAACCACTTCGTTGGTTCAAGTCTTGAGCTATTTTACTGCTGCAGCAGCCACATTCATCACCAGCCATCTGTTTTTGCAGGCTTTTAAACTACAACATGCAGCAGCTAGTTTAGCCCGCACTGAAGCAACATTCCTAATAATTATACAACACCCGACTGTCCCTCCGCTGAACACCTTCATCGTAGCTGCCCTCGGTCTGAGCAAACAGTCACAGCTAAATTCTGGAATGCAAATTATAAATGTGATGCTGTCACTGACGGTCTAAATATATATGAAAGAAGCCTAAATCAGAACACAAAATTACAATTTAGTCATGGTGTCAAAATAGATCACAGTCGCATAGAGGAAAAAATAGCATTTGGTTTGAACCTGCATTATCCTATGTGATGTTTTTCAGTGAACTGTGAGTGTATACGGTGAGTTACCATGAATCCGTTTCATTCAATGTGTGCTACTCCATCCTGCAGCATGCTGCCAACCTCCGTGCACCTTTCCCCTCCCACACCTTTCATTTTGCTTCTGCCAGCAGATCCTCAGAGGTTTTCTCCAACACTAACTCAGCCCCTCTGTTCAAAGCTGGGGGATTTTGTTTTATTAGCACCTACATGAACACCCTTGATGCTGTTACAAAGGCAATTAAAGACAAATAACCCTGCCTTTCTCCACTCGGGCTCTGAAGACAAAGTCTGTAAATAGAAGGCTGTTAAATTGTAACTGTTCTGCAATATTAAGAAAGGATGTTGAAATACCGGGCAGATATTAAAGAAGCAGGAGCAGCTTGTTCTACCAGCTGTTCATTTGTTTTCTGAATAGCTAGATAGAAAGAACTAGGACCATATTATAACTCTACATACATATAATAATAGTGCCCAGTAATAATTTGTACATGCTGTAACGGTGCTGTGCAATTAATCTAAATATGCACAGGTAATATGCATGGGAATCTATTCACTCAGGTATGTACAGGACGTTTTGCACCTCAGGGCTATCATACGTCTTTGAAAAGGACTTAGTGACACATTCAAGCCATTACCTCTGAGTAGAAGCAAATTGCTCTATGATTGATGCCTGCAGTGATTCTCACAGTTTTTCTCAGTCGCTTTGGCGCCATAAGTGAGTAAAGATTATGATTCTCCAACCACCGTGTTAAGTTCTTTCCTCACAACAGCACATGGATTTCTCATAGCTTTCATGCTTTTTTCATCATGTTCATTGTGTAAATCTTCACAAAAAACTTTTTATAAATGTTTAATACATTTCAGTAATGTGGAATTGCAGTTCTGAAACACTCATTTACACTACAGGGGTGATATTGAGTTTTACTTTATGAACCATACTTCCTGAATTTGAAGCAACCAGAGAGGGATAACTGGCCGCTCATAGATAGATGTCTTTAACTATACCGGTATTGAGGCAAATCCTAACCCAACCACCTCTATTGGAAAGCACTTCAGGTCAACTCCTGTTGTTTTTAAATGTACTGTATAAATAAACCGACTTGACTTGACTTGACTATGGTTTGGTCAGAGGAAAAGGGGGACACACAAGAGTTAGACAGACCCATTAAGGGGATTGCATCATGCCAAAATATTCTGTGTAGAGTAAGAAATAAGGATATCAAGGTTCGATGGCATTCTGTTGCCAGACAGGTCAGGGGCGCTCCTACAAGAGCTCTGAATGAACATGCCTTTGTTTTTATTGAGACATTTGTCTTCTTGTACAGCAATAGTGGAAAAAAAGAGATCCTTAATTAAGCAAACGTAGAACAAAGTAGAAATTCTGAATTATTAGCAAAATGTAAGTATCAAAAGTTCTGCTGAAATATTGACCCTTTGACTGATGTGTTATTATATATTATATTATTTTTTTACTGCATCAGTGAGTGAGCAGCATTATTGTTAGCCTGCAAGTTATTTAGTTTATTTTAGTAGTTCCCAACCCGGGGGTCAAACCTCTGCCAAAGGCTCACAAGATAAGTCTAAGGGGATTTGTGAGATGTTTTAAAAGATGTTTTTTCTTTTTTTTTTTTTTTACCTCTGTGGACCACCAACTATTTTTATAGTACAATAACAGTCTACACTCATTTGCTATAGAGGGACATTTGCAGCCTGTGCATACAACTGATTCAAAATTATAAATAACAACAATCTTCCTCAGTGTAGCCTTACAGCAATTAATCAGAAAAGATGACCACAAAAATGACCGACAATAAACAAAAAGAGCTACTGTACTGCAGCCTCGGCGGGTGCAACAAGGCTAAATAACCTATTTAACAGCAGAATTAAGCATCAACATGGGAGCCAGCACAGAGATATAAACACAATAATATAAACTCCACAGCAGCTACAGCACACACGCACACACATTAAAGCAAAAATAGAGCATGCACAGGTTGTGCACGTTTCTGATCAGTGAAGTTTGTTGTTGTACTCACCTGTCTGGATGTCATTCTGTCTTGTGCACCGCAACGTCCTCCAAAATCTGATCCAGGTTCAACTTCTCTGCTAGTTAATTCATCCTCATGCTTAATGTAACAAGTCAGCCTTTCTGTCCCGTTGCACTCCTCTAATCACAGCTACTGTATGACCGGGATCATTGTCACAAACAGCAGGCTGTGCACACCTCACTGATGGTAGAAGTTCCTAGAAGTCACAGCTGGAAGATCCACTTGCATTTAGTAGATTTGTTTCACCTGTGCATCATGGGTGTTTGATTTAGGTCACTGAGCATGTTGGCCGGGTGGTGCTTACGATCAGTGCTTAATTAAGATAGATGTAGGCCTAGATGTAACCTTTTAACCTTGCCTATCCTTACCATTAACCATAATGATCCTTAAGTGTATTGCATTGTAGTACATTTAGTTATTTTACATGACAGTTACTGCAAGGACTTACTAGTTACATTGCAGATTCAGATTATTAATACAACATATTTCAAGAAGAAGAAGAAGAAAGGCACTTTATTAATCCCCAAGGGGAAATTCGTTTTTTCTCACTCTGTTATTTACACAGTACACACATGCACAAACAGGACCTCCATGCATTAATGGAGAGATGTCAGAGCGAGGGGGCTGCCCCTGACAGGCGCCCCAAGCAGTTGGGTTTGGTGCCTTGCTCGAAGGCACCTTGGCAGTGCCAAAGAGGCAAAGTGACATCTCTCCAGCGACCAGTTCACACTCAGTATTTGGTCCATGCGGGGACTTGAACCAGCGACCAGCGGGCAGTCCCTATGGACTGAGCTACTGCCGCCCCCAAGTAATAATTTATGATGTATTATTATGGATTAAGCTACCAGGCCAAATATGAAGTAGTAGAAATTTGCCCCACCTTTACCAGCTGCAACATTAGAGTGATGTACACTCTATTATTATAATGCATTAATGCATTAGTGATCATAATCCAGTGATACTAAATTATATAAATTTTTCTGAAAAGGGCCATTCTGCATAATGAGTACGTTTACTTTGGAACTTTAAGTATATTTTGATGATAAAACTTAATACTACAGAGTATTTCAACACTGTGTTATTGCTACTTTTACTCAAGTCAAATATACTGCCTGTGAATCTAGACTTTTGAAACTAGTTTTCTCTGTAGACCACAAATTTTACGGTCTACCGCTAATCTATATATTACGGTAGAGAGAGAATATAACGTGCGCCGTGGTGTGAGCTCAGGTCCTTACGGTAACGTCCGGCTCCCTGGATTGTTTTGTCCCTCGCGCTGCTCCGGGGTTTGAGAGAGCACGGAGAGATGAGATGAGCTGAGCCTCCTCCACACTATCTACCTACCTAAACCTGCTCAATCACTGTTAAAACGACTAACCTCACTCTCTGAAGCAAACTCTGGACACCTCTCCGCCTCCTGCTGTGAGTTACACACGTATCCTGCGCTTTTAAATGTCTTTAATAATGTCTTTAATAATGTCTTTAACTCGAACTACTGTTGTACTTTAACAGTCCTCGAGCTTCATGTGTTTGAACGTTAACTGTCAACGTCTCTTGGTGAGAGTTAACTAACTGCCAGTTTGAATTCAAGTCGCTGCACGAGGAGTGGAAGGAAGAGTTTATCGACTATTTCTTGTAAGATATATTTAATTAAATCTGGATGTTAAGTTGTTTTGTTGTAGCATTAGTTTGTGTTGAAATGTTGGTGAAATTTAGAAAAGCTTTGGGGAAGTGAAGTTGAGCGTCAAATGAGCCGGTAAAACGGTTAGTTTTACCTTCGTATCAACGGCAGGTAACGGTTAAGATAAACGGTTATCTTTAGTTGAAAAGGAACGTTGGTTAGTTCCATAACCGTTTTAACGGCTGAGCTGCTGCACCCCACCCAGTTACTGTGAAGTTATTTAACAGCCAAAGGTTAACGTTAAAGGTTCCATCATTATTCACAATGAGACATTTTAAGTAGGTTAACACGTTGATTAAATGTTTTCAAAAGGAGTGTGCTTAATGGGTGAAAGTGGATTAACTGGTGTGGTTTTGGCATTTGGAGCTAAAATGTTGGTGTTTTAGTGATAGAAAACTGCCCAATTATTAGGGCAGCACTTATGAGTTTATAAGTAAAGTAATGTGACGTTACCAGCTGTGTTTATCACAAGGAAGAGGGGAGACATACACAGTAGTGTGCTGTAATGGTTATATAAAATGGCAAGGAGTTTGTGTCATATTTATACTAGGGCTGTCAGTCGATTGACATATTTAATCGCATGATTGTCCATAGTTAAATGCGATTAAAAGCTAATTAATCACACATTTATTTATATTTATATATATATATATATATATATATATATATACATATATATGTATATATAAATGAGCAACCCTCACAGGTACTACATTTAGCATACAAAATATGCTCAAATCATAACATGGCAAACTTAAGCCCAACAGGCACCAACTAGCTGTCAGTGTGCTGACTTGACTATGACTTGCCCCAAAACTGCATGTGATTTATAATAAAGAGGGCATGTCTGTAAAGGGAAGACTCGTGGACACCCATAGAACCCATTTCTCACATATTTTCACATTATATGTATCATTTTTTATTCATATGGATTGTCTATGTTGAATTTTCATTATACTGTTACTCTGTACACACGACATCTATTGCACGTCTATCCATCCTGGAAGGGGGATCCCTCCTCTGTTGCTCTTCCTGAGGTTTCTTCCATTTTTTCCCCTGGATTTTTTGGTTAAGTTTTTCCTTATCCAGTGAGAGGGTTGTACTGTAAAGGACAGAGGGTGTTGTATCCTGTACAGATTGTAAAGCCCCCTGAGGCAAATTTGTGATTTTGGGCTATACAAATGAAATTGACTTGACTTGGGTTGACTTCAGGTCAAGGGACCCTTTTGAAAATGGCCATGACTGTTTTTCCTCGCTAAAACTTTGCGTAATTTGGAACGTTATTTAACCTCCTTCGCGACAAGCTAGTGTGACATGGTTGGTACCAATGGATTGCTTAAGTTTTCTTCATATGAAGCCAGTCTCTTCACTCTAGCTTTAAAACTGAGCCTGCTACAACCTCTGAAAGCTCAATTGCGTTAACTTAGTGGCGTTTAAACATTATCGCGTTAACGATGACAGCCCTAATTTATACTTTCCCCTGAAATTGTAATTGAGATTAAGTGCAGTGATCAAATGAGACTGTCTGCAAAAGTAATGAGCTGTTGTTTTTCTTGGGAGAGATAGATCATGCTGTGTAAAAGTTTGCTTAAAACCTCACAGGTCAGGCCAGTGTTTGGGTGTGTCAAGGCTTGTCCCAAGTGCAGTTCAGCAATGCTGCATTACTGTCATGTTGTCAGTGTTATGAACTGAGCTATATCTCACAGTTTAGCAGTCTGCAGGGAAAGTCTCAATCCTATTTCCTGTGATGATTCTTCATTGGAGGACTGAAATGTAACTTATTCCAACCTCCAACTACTAGGGGTGGGAAAGAAAATCAATTCACCTATGTATCACAATTTTTTTTTAAATATTTTTTTTAATTACAGAATCTATATATTTGCTTCATTTGAGTCTATGCAGAGGTAGAAGGAAGTTACTGCTTTTATTGTTGTAGTCTGAGTAGCGTGACGTCATATCCGTTCAGTATCCGTCACTCAAAACAAACCGTAGCCGGCCGGCCGTAGTGAGCAAGCCCCCAGGAAGTGTGCCGGTCGTCAGTCCGGATTTTTGTAGTGGCCAAACAGCAGTACTGCAACTTCCAGGTCAGTCAGGTGATGCTTTGGGACTAAAAATACTTTTTTCAATAGACTTACATTGGGAAAGAGACGTCTGTATCTCAGTGGATAATTGTTTTTGAGGTGAATCAACTTCCCAGTACAAACACCTTAATAGCCCTTATTTAAAAATTCAGTTTTTTTTCAAAGTTGTAAAACGCACAAATAGCTGAATCCAGAGTTATTTCCCTTCTTCCGTTCATGTGAGTGAGACCCAGACCGAGGCTGGAGCGCAAGCCGTGATGACAGTGTGATGTTGGGACCTCGTGACCAAGTCATGTGACCGAGCGAATGCTACTCTGCCAAGATCTGGGTACTTTTCCAGACGGAAGTCGAGCCATTTAGGCTTCATGCGCCACTGAGCAACTCTCATAGGAATGACCGTGGCCCACCTCAAACGCTGTATCCAGTTCTTTTAATACATCCATGGTAGCGAGCAGAAAGCGGCAGATACGATAGAGCAGAAAACGGCGGAAGGTCGGCATGGATACGACCTGCACCCTCACATTTTAAATCCAAAGTGGTAATCACTACACATACAGTAAAGTATGGAAACACTTTGGGTTTCACACATTGCCAGGAAAAGCCAAGCTAGACATCATACCTAAAGCTGCATGCTAACTCTGTCATGGACAGGTAATGTTATCGTATTGCGTTGACGTGCGGTCAAGGCAGCCGTCACATGCATCTCTGTGGTCAAATCAGCCAACGCTACAACTATAGTGCACCCATATGCTGACATTTATGTTAAATGCATTCAAACGGCCCCGATGGAGCTGACCATGGATGTATAAAGAGAACGAAGCTGACGGGAGAGCTAGCACCGCACTTGGCGAAGTTAGCAGAAGTATACACGTGTGACTATGTCCGGTTTGAGTATAAAACATTACATGTCCCTTATAAATTAAAAAGAAAATACCACCAATTTATGAAGGAAATGTCTTTATTCTTTGATTTCAATGATTTATTTTACCTTCAGAATGACACCGCTGCTTTATGCATACTTGTTGTGCATCGATATGCCCACGTTTGTAATGCTTCAAACATTTCAACACACAACAAAAGCTAAACCAGGATGCTGGCTTGGGTCAAACAGAAGCCCATAACATGAGGGATGCGACATGGTGGCTATTATATTCCTTATGTCTTAAAATAAAAAAGGTGACATGGAATAAGGAGACAGATGTGGGCTATTATTACCCCTCAGCATGAAGCCTTTTAAATTGCCTATTTGGTTGTTTTCATGAATCAAGCCATATTCCCATGGCAGCAGTCACACAATTTTTCTCTAATCGCCTTTCTGATGAAGAATCAACATGTCATCCAGGCTCTGTGGGCAGGCGGGGGCTTCTAATTGGCCGAAGAAACAGGAAAGATGAGACGGGGCTTCCTTCTCTGTTCTTTGTGCCTATGGTGACAAAGTTTTCAGCTTTGTGGAAAATGTATGAAATTAATGTGGAGTGGGCAGCAGAGGATGTCTGTTGAAGACTACTGCGACTGTGCTAATGTAGCCATCATCTCCTTTTTAACCAAAACAAACCATTAGAAATTTTCACTGTTAATGTAGTAGCACTCTACTTTCTTAATGCAAAAGAAGTGGCTCTGGTAATTGGGTCAGATCTGGCCTGATGGTGACCTTTTCAGACTGTTTTCTTTCTCCATGAACGCTTGTGACTGCAGGATATTGTCGCCTCAGCCAACCCTCCAGTTGCAAGTTTTTCTCACTAATTGCTCTCATGCAGAACAACAGCAAGGCTCTCTGTGTCACCTAGAGGTGGTACACATTGTCTTACAACTGTCTGACCAATAGAAGTATTACATTGTGGTATGACCTCCCTATTCAAGGGCAGAGATTCACTGCGGGGGCACTGTTGGTGGAAATAGTAGCACTGTATTTACCACAAAACTGAGTGTAATAATTTCTCTTTGCAAGATTTGAATGTGTCCCTGTGCACCCCACCAGACTGGATAGCGAGTTAACCTGAGCTGTGACTCTAATTGGATACTTCCGTTGGTACACTTCCATGAAGTACACTGTGCACACTACGTGCTTACTTGCATAGTGCCTGAATTTTGACAGGGTAGTGTTGTCTCAAAACTTGCACGCGGCTGTTGTGCACTCACCGGAAGCCCGGTAGATCAGCTGGTGATAGTCAGCCACGGACATCACACCATATCGGCAGTAATTCAATTCAAACACATAAATTAACCCAATAATGGCTTCTATCTGACTACAGTACAGTGGTACTTCATGAAAAAAGTTTGAAATAGGTTGGTGGTCCCTCCCCTTCAGCTTTGTAGCAAAGATGGTGACCATTGAGGGTGAGAAGCGTCCAGCATTCCACACTCAACGTTTTGACCGTTTTGAGTACAACATCCGGGTACTTGGAGTGCACTGCATTTCTACTACATACCTTCTAAGCTTTGTTTATACTTGCGCACGACACTGTGGCGCAGGGCACCGTAGATGGCGCGCACGCTTCGAGCATGCGCAGAGGTGTTGTTCGTTGCAGTATGCTCCAAAACGCCAGGCGGCGTAGAAACAAAATAGTCTGTGGACAAGCAAGAAGTCAGAGTATTACCGGAAAGTAGGCTGCCTGGCAACAGTAGTAAACACCGATGTACCGCTTAACATTGCATTTGTGTACTGTAATTATTACTGTTGTGCAGTGGGCGCATAGTTACAAAAATTCAGAGTTGAAAGCCACGATGACATAATTTTCTGGCACGCTCTCTACGGCGACCATAAACCAGGCTTTACTCTGAACATACTTATGCACTCAAGATAGCAAGTGTAGGTACGGAAGTACGTAAATTGAGAAACAGCACAGGTCTCAATGAAGCTGGGCTGTGAGGATGAAATTATCCTTGGAAAGTTTAGCAGTAGCATAGATGGGTGTCTGTCTCTGTGTAGTTTTTATGAAGAGGCACTGAGGCAGGCAGCATCAGTACAGTACAGCCCTAGGCAGTCCCACAGGTCTTTCACACACTTGGTATGCTGCATGCTGGGTAGCCAAAGCAGATGGTGACCCTTTTTTTATGTTTTAACTCCTCAGTGATTAAGTAACGCTTCTGTTCACAATACAGTCCACCAATTACATAACAAACTGTAAGTATTGTAATTTTAATGGTTATTTTTAGTTTAGCTGTACCGATGTGCATTTGCTGGCCACTGAAAGTGCGAGGGTAGTATTTATTCCGCCTGAGGCACTTGTCCCTGACGGATCAAATACAGTAGCACAAAGGGATTTCTCTCTAAACAGTGGCTGTTAAGGATCTTTGCCTCAAGACTTTTTTTTTTTACTACTATATTTTTGATACTCAGAGAATGGGAGGGTTGTGCATGTTTAATAATCACAGCTGTCAATGTGGATCTCTTCTACTCCTTGTTTTTGTAATTGTCGCTTTTAGATGAATTCTTAAAATAGCAGCCCATGTGATTTACCTCAGCAAAATGGTGCTTAGCTATATTTAGTTGCATCTTTCTGCACTGACTTCTGGTCTGTCTCCAGTGACTACTTTGTACCAGTAATATTTTTTCTGCCAATGAGGGTGGCTTTCTTCCTGGTATCTTTGCTTTTAATTTCCTACTGCCTGGCGTGACAGTGAGTCCGCCATAGGCTTCAATAATGAGACTACAGCAGATGTGCCTCTGTTTATTTCCAGTGGACAAGATTGGAAAAGCCAAGACCATATGTTGCTTTTCAGACTCTGTCGTTTTATGGCAGTGGATAGGCTGCTCAACTCATTGATTACATCTGGGGAAGACAGAAAAGCAATTCCACTGTTGAGTGGTGTCAAAACACTGTGGACACAATTTCTGTGTATATTTGGCAAGTAATTTCCCTCAGGCGTTTTCAGCTTTCCGCATAAACTCAGCAAAATCTAATTTTGGATTCATTATCTTTGATAATCCCTTTACTTCATATCGTGATGTTGTACAACATTCGGTGCTTGTTTGACTTGCTTGCATCCTATTTTGTTTGCTCAAATTATTTCTGTGGGTTTTATGGGACTACTCTGGTCTTTGTAATTTGCTAAAGACATTTTAAAGGAATTCATTTTAAAACATATGTTATAATTTTCAATTGACAGGTAAACTTTTGGGGACCCGCAAGGCATTTGGACGAGTGTAGTAGTGCCAGCAGCAGCAGCATCATCTTCTCTAATTGGGGTTAGGAGCAAACTCCACATCATATCTGTATTCAGTAAGTAAAAGTTTTTTGTTTCACTGATTTATAATTGTTTAGTAATTGTTAAGGGTGGGGGAAAAAAATCACCTATGTATCGCAATTTTTTTTTCTTTTTTCTTTACAATTTTGAAATAATTTTTTTAATGTTAGAATCAATATATTTGCTTCATTTGAGTCTATGCGTAGGTAGAAGGAAGTTCCCGCTTTTATTGTTGTAGTCTCACTAACGTGACATCAAATCCATCCATATCCATCAACCAAACAAACCGCAGCCGGCTGCAGCGAGCTGAAACGCAAAAGTAGAAAACGGCGGAGGGTCCACATGGATACGACCTGCACCCTCACATTTTAAATCCAAAGTGGTAAACACTACACAAACAGTAAAGTATGGGAACACTTAAGGTTTCACACATTGCCAGGAAAAGCAGAGCTAGACATCACGGCTAAAGCTGCATGCTAACTCTGTCATGGACAGCAAATGTTATCGTATTGTGGTAACGTGCGGTCAAGCCAGCCGTCGCTCTCATCTCTGTGGTCAAATCGGCCAACGCTACAACAGCAGAGCACCCATATACTGACATTTATTTTAAATGCAATCAAACGGCCCCGATGGAACTGACATTGGATGTATAAAGAGAATGGAACTGGCGGGAGAGCTAGTGACGCACTTGGCAATCTAAGCAGAGGTATACGCATGTGACTACGTCCGGTTTTCAAAATAAGGTGTTAACAAAGGGAACTGTATATGCAAAATACATACAGTATATGGAAATAAAATTGATTGGATTATATTCACCAGAAGTATAAAACATTACATGTTCCTTATAAAGTAAAAAGAAAATACCACTAATTTGTGAGGGAAATGTGTCTAATTCCTGACAATACCTGACATATTTGACTTAAGGATATCTCAGACTACATACATGCTGAAAATCCAAATTTTTACTGTATTCATTTAGAGATGTTCCAAAGTAAAAGTCAAATTACCATTTTTCCTATGGTCTAGTGTTAAAAAAGTTGACAAATCATAATATTGAATCGAAATACTTGTAGATTCGCAATACTTAAAAATTGCAGTACATTTCAAAACGGCACCCAAGTATCGTGATAGTATCGATCGGGAGATAGGTGAATCGTCCCAGCCCTAGTAATTGTTATGTCTGTGGTAAAAGGCCTACAGTCACCCGAAATGAGGACTATACCAGTCTGTGCTCGTCAGCTGTCCAGAGAGCTGGTTGTTTGGGGTCTGTATGTATGTATGTATGTATGTATGTATTCATGCTCCCAGTGGAGCATTGTGATTGTTTTTGGCTGCGTGTGTGTGTGTGTGTGTGCTTTGAGTTTTTTAATATGGTTTCACATTTCCCCCCTTGCCATTTGGACAAAGTCACATTTCAGTTCTCCTCAGCAGTACTCATACATCATCTCTAACATTTTCAACACATGCACAGTAGCATGTCTGGTTAGCTGACATCCTGGCAACCTTTTACTGGCAGGACTCAACTCTTAGAGTATGATGAAAGAAAAGGAAATATATTCAGCTGCTAAATTTTAAGAGCTGAGGCGGCTGCTTTATCTCTCCATAGGGTCACCTTATCTCCTCGGAGACATCCCTGTGCAGGTTGCTTAATCCCTATCCTACAGGCTTTCTGTCTTTTTCATTCACTCACTGATTCCATTTAAACAGCAGCAATTCATCACTAAACATTTGGTTCCCACTTAACTGGCAACTGTTGCTAGTATACTGCATTATTGATCACTTAACGTGCTGGGTTCATCGAAAGGTTGCTTCACTAAAGTATTTTCTTTGTGATTGTAATAGAAAACTACTGATTTGGGTAATGTCTTATCGTATTTTGAAAAATGTTATTTAAGTAATATAGAGCTACAACAAATTATTTTCATTTCCGGTTTATATGTAGATCATTTTCTCGATTAATCGGTTAATCATTTGGTCAAGAAAATGTCGGTTACTACGGTTTCAATGTCTGTATCTGTAGAACATGTCACAGACATGAAAAAAAGTAAAGATTTATTTTTAAATCAACACTTCCTGCTTGCATTTCAAAATATAAGCCCTCAAGGTTTTTTTCTGTTGACAGAATACCTTCATTTGTTAACACACGGCTTTTATTCTGAAATATTTACTGGACAGTGTTGTAGAAAATGCAGTGACTTGCACAGCTCCATGAATCAATAAACCGGGTACCGGGTTTTAATTGTGGATTATTATTTACAAAGGAGCACACACCTCTTAACCTTCTTCTGTCTATAATTAAAAGAAATTACATTTATAATTGAATGAAATGGCCGTTATGAAAGGCAAACTCTATGTAGAAAGAAAGAGCTGGCAGCAGCAGCAGAAACGCTGCCAGTGTGGAGGCCCAGTCTGTCCTGGCCGTAAGAAAACAGGCAGACGAGCTGAGGTCAGGTTTGACCTTATTGCTCGAGAAAATTATAACGATTTACCGATTATCAAAATGGTTGCCGATTAATTTTCTATTGAATAACTGGATACTGGATTACCATTTTCAGATGTTTCTAAGACGCAGACAAAAAAACAGCTGTGTTTGTCAGCTGCTACTGGTCCAACTTGGCCCGACCTTTGTTCAACTTTGTGCAGCAATACCTTATAAGGTTTCCCAAAGCATTTTATAATGGAGGAGCCACAAAGGCCTCATATTTAGTGAGAGAGAAGATTGTTTAAACTGTTATTTAGTAACGGCATGGATAATCAGATGAGATAAGTCTGTCTAATTTGTCTGATTCATCTCAGTGTGTGATTAATCAATCACATTACATGACAAACCAATTGGTCACAATCAGGTACTGATGTGTTAGAAAAAAAACTCACTGCTGCAGTGCAGATACGACATCAGGCTGGAGTTTGCTTTTCCACCTCTGCAAACCAATTTCCTGTGGGAAACCCTGCTGTAAGAAATTTGGGATATTGTATGGTCCATCACGTACTATTTTTGTGTTTAGACAATATTGGTTGTTCTAACCTATAGAATGTAGGGCTAATGATTATTCTAAATTAACTGATTTGTTTTGATTAATTGATTATTTGATTTGTTTGGTCTAAAAATGTCAGAAAATGTTGATTAAAAAATATTCACATTTAAGAAGCTGGAATCAGGGAATTTTGACTTATTTTCTTTAAAAATTACTCAAACAAATTAATTGATTAACAAAATAGTGGCGGTGAATTTAATAGTTGATCTTTGCAGCTCTAATAGAATGTGCTTGCTGCTCTAAATAAATGTTGATTATGTTATTCTGCATGCTTACTTTTTGGCAATTTTTATGGCAGGCCAAAGCAGACAGTCTGTATAGTTTACATCTTTAGGTCTGGGCATTAAGTCAATATTATATTATATCTGATATGATCATTTTTTTTTGTTTTACAAAATTCTATTGTCCAAATGAGTAATTCTTAGCAATTTTTAATTAAAAGCTTACAAACTTATTTATTCAAGTTTTTTAGCTTTAGCCGGAATTACCTTTCTTTTTATTTTTTATTTAAAATACTAATTTAAATTAGTGAAACATTTTGCTTTATCTACTGCAGCGGAGAGAATTAATTACATTGAACATGCATTTTTCATTTTGCTAACATTTGCCATATATGAATAAATATTTGAAAAATATTTGTATCACTACAATGCTTTTCACAGCTATATTGCCCAGCCTTAATAGTGTTTTACATCTGTTGTTTTATTTGGATGACTGCTGGTTCCGAAAGAATTTCTGGCATTAATGAGGCAGAGAAGTGAGCAACCTCTTGCTATTGAAAAGTTTAATTTTCTTCTAAATAGATTAAAACTATGCAGTCACAAACAGGCTCTGGCCGAGGGAATAAACTGAAGCTAATAAGGCCAGGAGACAAATGCAACCTTTTTCTCCGATTAGATATTTACCTCATCATGCTTGATCATCAGCCCTCCTGTGCAGCCATTGATTTGCCACTGGCTAAGGTTGATTCCCTCATTTGTTTCTGTGTAAACTCAGCTGAGCCCTCATGGCATTTGTGGTGCTCGGTAAAAACCTGATTAGCAAGCTGCGTGGGTGTATTTGTATTTACCAAGGGGCGGCTTTGGCATATGTGACGATGAGTTAACAATATAGAGTGTGACAAATATTAGCAGTAATGGCCCTGTGGTAGAAAACCTTTTTCTGGAGGATAATTGGAAATGTCAGCGTTTTACCTGTGGAAAGTGCATGAACACAAACACATTATTCAGCAGCAGTGTTACTGCCATGACTTTTTATTCTTTTTTCCCCTTTGTGAGAGTGAAAAGCGATCCAATTAGCTTCAGGACTTCACAGATTGCTGCTGCTGTGGGCTATTGAGCAACGATTTTAGTGACAAGCTGTCTGACCTTTTTCTGGTAGTCTAATATGGCTTAAATGCATTTGATGCTTTTGCCCCAAACGCCTAGACAAACAAAGACTTTGCATTTTTTAAAGAATGCCCTGTATTTTCTGCAGACAAGAGAAAGCTTGAACTTTTTGTGTGGTTGTAACATGCAATGTTCCAAGTATTGATTTTCTGTCACAGATAACCTTTATTATTTGCACTCTGTCTGCTGTGTGGGAGAATGATGGACAAACCAATCATAGTCTGAATAGTAACAAGAATGGTATGTGCCTGTGTTGGTATGGATGCAGCTGTGTGTGTGTGTCAGTATTTGTGGAAGGTGCTCTGCTTACTGATGGGGGGAATTGATTCAAATGTTTCTGTCATTGCGTCAGAGCCGAGTAACACAGAAACAATGACAGTCTGATGAAATGTTGAAATCAGATTCTTTCTCAAACCTGGAAATCTTGCAAAATCTCTCGGGATCAAAAACATGTCTATAGTGTAAACAAACATGGCGGATGACAGGTGAATTAGCGATGTTAAGAAAACAATATGGATGAAGTCATGGAGACACGTTAAATATACAATTTGGCCATCGTTTTTTCCTAATTGACTGCGTCATCGGCTGTCCGGGATATCCGATTGTAAATATTGAACATGTTTGATACTTGCGATTTGAAATCGGTACAGCCAGGATGGACTTCCGAGCCGATCAGGGGATGTAAAAACTCTTAACATACCTCACAACACAGGAATATCTGGAAAGATAATCTTTAGAACCGTCAAAAAATCAGGGCTTTGCTGAAGATTGTTGGGAGGGGGGAATCGGCCCAAACTTTTGCTTGATTCTTGTGAAGTGTGTGCCCGGCATAAGTCATCAATCAATTAGCTACCTATTGAGCTATCTTCAGTCATAATTAATTGTCTATAATATGGCTGTCTGTCTGAACATGATCTAATGCTTGTTTACTTATTATCAAATACTTCCTGATTTACATTTTCTAACTAAAGATTTTATTTAAGTAAGGCTCTAAATTTAGCAATGATTCACTGAGCAGTTTGGCGTATTTTGCTAAAAGATAGGATTCAAACATGTTTATATTCCCCAAACTAAGGCATGGAGAAATTCAGGTATTGTACAGGTACTGATATATTTTCCTACAGGTGCGAGTCCTGAGTCAGTAGAGAAAAAAGGCAGCAATGTCTTATCAATTGAGCAAACCACTGTGATGTGCAAAGTAGAGGATCACAAGAAATTAGCAGCACAACACACCTGCTGCAGCAGCTGAGACATAAACATGCAGAAGAAAGGAGAGCAGTATAGTGTTTGTGACAAAATGATGGCCATAAAGCTTTCTTTTTCAGGGTTATTCTGGACCCTTCTGTCTCTGAAGCCATTAAAGTTGATGACAAACTCTATAATATCACAGATGATTTAGTTGACCCATCCAAAGTCATTACTATCTTTGTTGTTTGTGATGTCTGAGGGAGGTAGCACACCCACGATAATTGCTATCCCTTTGTTTTTTATCTTTTCTTTATTGCTCTTGTAGTGTGAGCTGTAAAACAAGGTGATTTGTCACTGACCAACCGCCAAATTAGATGTCAACATCATCAATCCTTGGCCGTGGTTACGCTTGTCTTTTTGATGCGACTTTTGTGATCGGATGTGCCAGATCGGAAATCAGCTGTGTCCGTATATACTATATGTGTCCAGTGTCAACACTTGCCACTTCAGTGCGACCTGCCTGATCAGATAGTGATCGGATATATTTCGTGGTCAAAGAAGCGGCTGTAAGATGGTGGATAAACGCATTTCATTTCCTATAAATTCTTCACAATAAATGTCCCCTGCTATTTTTTGCTACTTACTCTTCCTCCCTGTAGTCTAAGTAGACTTGTTTTGTTGAAGAACAGCTGCTATCAAAGCTCTGCTAATTTGGTGATAAACACATTTAATTTTCTACAAATTCTTCACTATAAAAGTCCCATATTATTTTGTTATTTGAAAGTTTTTATTTTGAAGCGGCCAAATCAGGAAATGTTAGGTTTTCATCAGCAGTAACTTAACACGACTCAGACAGCGGGTCTCAGCTGTGCACCTGCAGCCCCAGTTGTCCTCCTCTCTTCCCTTTGCTCTCGCTCGGGAGAAGAACTCCCATGTGGGGGAAGATGAGACCTATGTTTGATAAATTGTCCAGGTTGTGCCCACATGCTGTCCACACCTCACTGAGATCCGAAGTCAATGAGAGCCAGGCCATCTTTGATTGTGGTCTGGCTGATCCGATCCCAATGGGCGCAAGATACGATCTCGGAGCATGGAGAATTGACCGTTAATGCGTGGCATGATCTGATGACAAAAGTATCATTTAAAAGACAAGTGTAACAGCCCTTTGAAATTCAGTCTGTATAAAGTAGGTTGAAAATCAGTTGGACATTGCTATAACCATTAAACAAAGAAGTGAACAAAATAACAATTAGGGCCCTATGAAATCCGCTTTACTTTTTTCCAGATTTGGTTTATTTCTTCCCAAATTAGTTGTTTTTTGTTTTAATTTTTCTGAATTCTGTGTTTTTGGATTCAAGCATATTTTATCATCAGAAAAAGGGTCTTATCATGTGGTGTATTAATAAAATTTCAACAATTCATAAGAAAATATAAAAAATTGAATGAATATCATGAATTTGATGTAACGCAACATTATTATTATTTGCTTATTAAGTGCTTCAATACAGCTGTAAAACAAAACTTTCCATTCTTTTATAAAATAAAGTGCTCTAAATTTAGCAGTTAGTGTCAAATGCCTCAGCTTTTTGGATAACTAACAGGTGACCCCTCCCCCAGGTTTCCTCTCAACCCGTGTCTTGCGCTCTCATTGGTTGTAGCTCCCCAACAGGTCAGACATTTACCTTCTACATGATGCATTGGCGAGCCTCTCGGCTCACGTCTTTAAGCAGTGAGCCGAGCCAACAACAACGCCAATTTGCCTCTGATGTGGGGCTTTTTTGTTGGGAAGCTTCAAAAACTATTGTCGAGTGAAAAACCAGGGCTAAAGTCGTGAAGTGTGAAATACGCTAGTCATCTGAGTCGGCTTCTTTGACATGAATGTGTGCATGCGTGTGAGAGCTCGCTCTCGGTGAGACACAGAGAAGAGAGGCAGCATGCCCGTAAAATAAACCAAAACATAGCGGCATCGTTTTTTTTCTGTTCAGTTGGCTTAGGTGCTGTAAAAAAAATGCTTATAACGGCAGAGGAAACCCCCAGTTCCATAAATTGCATCCACATTTTGGCAAATTCCACAAATTCCACGCTTCTGTGTTTTACAGCTGATTCCATTTTTATCATCCGATTCCCGTCAGTGTTTTCCGCATCATGGAAATCATAGTGCCCTAAACAGTGTTTGGTGGATCAATAACACTAGTCTAACAAAAACATCTCCCTCTCTCTCTTTTTCTGTGTTTGTATATATGTCATCACTGTAACGTTAGAATGTAAACTACAGGGTTTTCTTCTGAATGCTAATGCTCTGTTATGTATACACAGTCACTTATCATGTAGAGAGTGAGTCCACGTTGTTGCCCAATCTTCTAGTGTGTGACAACAAGATGGAAGTTGTCGTTCTTCGTCTTGTGTGCTTTCTGGCTAATACTGGAAAAGCTGACCAGCACCGACACACACTAGTGTGGATGTTGTTGGTTGTTACTGTAGAATCCTCTTCTTGGCTCATTGAACTTTATAGGCAATAGAAGTGTGCTTATTGCTGTGCGACCCGCGTACGTGTGTGTGCATCCATTACCACCATCGTGCCTGGAATGATGAGCATATGATAACCGGTATACGACAAGTTCTCTTACAAATGTTCAGGAGAGGAAGTGAGATGGCAATGCAAATATTTAATGAAATGAACTACATGTAATAGATGGCAATATAAATGACTACATGTAGGATATTTTAAGTATATCTTTTTGACCTTTACCTAGCAATTACTTCCACGTGAAGAGATCCTTTAGTGACGCAGATTGAGCCCTCAAATGAGTAGTCTTCGTCATCCAGCAGGGCTGCCTAGCAACCAGGTAATGCTTCAACAAGCAAGACATGCTGTGCAAGGAGGGAACAAGTGGAAGGCTTGAAACAGTCATATTGTGGCACCTTGAGAATCAGTCGCCTGGGCTATTAACATTGTTTTGTTTATTGTGAAAGTCCTTGGTAGCACATATTCATTATTGCATTAATTGAACATTCATTAAGAGAAGGTATTTCTATTCTACTGCTGTTCAGTCGGGGGGCTCCAGGAGGTGGGCAGCCAGAAAGCTGTTTAATTTGCTTTAACACTCACTCTTTGACAGGGGGAGAAGTAATTGTCTGCAGCCCTGTGGGTTTCCCTAGGAGCACAGAAACATGTCTGTTCCACTTTTACAAATTGCAAATTCCCTTTTTAGTTTTTTGGCAACAGTCAACAAGCTCAGAGAAGCAGAAGAATGAAAACAGGAAAGTTAAAGAGATGGCATAAAAAGGTAGTGAGCTTGATAGAGAACCAGCATGGTTTTGCTTACATTGCCTGCTCTAAAAAACTATGTGTAGTGCTTAGAGTCATATAGTATTGGAGTATCAATATACATCATACCCTGAGGCCCAGATTTTTGTCATAAACCCAGACCAGATGTGCATTTCCCACCTTCATCTCTCAAATGAAACCTACTGTACACCTCTACAGCCCCAAGGTTTATGTGCAGGGCTTCCTTCATATTGTGTTTCTCTTAATCCTTCTTGAAAAGGGGAGGGAAATGTGCTTTTATCTACAGGGCACAGTGGGTTGTAAGTCCGAAAATCTTCCTGCCAAACTGGAATGATAGTAGTATGCAATCTCAAAATGATTGTTAGTTTTAAAACAAACATTTTGATCCTGTTTCTAACCATACCAGCCCCAGGAATCTACAAAACAATAAATGATCTGTTGAGTATGAAACTGAAAAGTGCCTATTTTTGATACCACCATTTATAAACTCCAATCTGCCACCTGCTGTGCAGTGTTTCCCATGAGTTTTATTTTGCACTGTTGGAAGATATTTAGCTCGTTCGCTGACACAAGAAGCACTTTAGAAACACATTTGTAAAGTTGTAGATGTTGAATTATGTTTGATAAAATGCTTCAAGACTTCTTTCCTCTCCTCCTCCTCTCTCCTACCCTTCTATTCTGCATCTTTCCTCTCTCTCGTGTCCTCCTCTCACATCTCTTTCCATACTTTCCTGTCTCACCTGTACTACTGTACCTCCTCCTGTCTAATAATGGAATACATGAACTAAAGTACTTAATTAAGCAACCTACAACAATGAAATCGAATAACTCCTGCTTGGCCTTTTCACATTTCACACCGCATTGCCTTATCGAACTAACCCCAGCTTCATCATGACCATCATCAGCCTTTCTTTTCCTTACCAACCAGTTTACCAAACTCATCTGAAAATTCTAAAATATATAATTTTACCTACAAGCTAAGTGTACAGAGATTTACAGTGATCACATTTTAGAAAAAAATGTGTGCTATGTGGGTCTGTTAACATTGGCCAAAAATCACAAATGAATAAAATAAATACACAAGTTGAACTATATTTGAATTTCTGCTAGATATTTGATGAACATGTCGAGAAAAGTTTGACATTATTGACAGTTGATAATGTATGAAGTTGGTGGAGATTATTGATGTCCCTAATGTTAGTTAATTGCTGAAGTAGCAAACACTATTGGCTGTTGCCACATTATAAACAAGTTTAGTTTAGCTAATCAAATGATAACAGAAAACATAGCCTAGTAAAAACTAGCGATGTCACGAGAACCGATACTTTGGTACCAAGTCGATGCCAAAATTCTGAAAACGTGACGGTATTTGTTTTCTACAGTACCTCTGCTCTCTGTCGGCGTTTGACTCACGCATACATATACACACAAACACACACACACACAAACACACACAGAGACACACAACAGCAGCTCCATGCAACAGCGAGACCCAGAGATGCAGACATCCTCTATGTTCGAGAAGAGGATTCACTCTTGGGGGGGAAAAAACTGAACTGTTTTCTATATTTTGTTGCTTATTGCTAAATCTCTGAAAAGTGTTTTTTTTTTTTTTTTATTGAACTCGGGACTCGTTATTTCCGGGGAATGTTATTGGGAATGTTATTGGGCATTCGATTATTTTTCACTTAACTCCCCAGATCCACTTTGTTTGAACCAATCCAACAGCATCCAATCACGTTTCAGGAGAAAACCATGAAGAACTAATGTTATGTTACTGAGCACCAGTTGGATCCAGTTAGTCTGCTGTTAAAATGACGTTACATTTGGTGAAGAGCGCATATGGCTTGTTTAGGACCCGAGTCACAGACTTGAGACTTACTTGTGACTTGCAAAATAATGACTTGGTCCCACCTCTGGTAGCCTTTACCCAGTGAAATGTCACCATGTCAGTGAATTTAAACTACTGCAATCTGAGGATATATATAGACACATGTACACATTACATGGGATTTATTTTTTATTTTTTTACCATGGTATCGAATCGTGGAAATTCACTGGTATTGTTATTGACTACTAGATTTCTGGTATTGTGACATCCCTAGTAAAAACCCACACAATCTAGGCATAGGCCTAATGTTACATTCAACAATAAACCGTGAATTTATTCCGATATTTACTACTGGCGTTTCTACCCCGGGACTATCCCCCATACGCGTCATGTTCCCCTTTGTCTCTGTCTTCTCTGAACTTGTAATAGACAGCGGAGCTCTCGTTTCCACCAACTGCGCTTTCGAACGACCACTAACAGACTGCCAAACGGTGGCAATGACTGGGGGTGTTCAACCTATAATCCTCACTTGTTCCAAACTCTAGCTGCTTAAAGTAGAGAGAGCCAGTTTATTACGTTTGGGGACATTTTTATATAGCAGCGGCGCTAATCATTTAGCGGCGCAGCAGGGGAACACTGCTGTGATTTAAAAATGTCACCATTACTGATCATTACCCTTTGCAAACTACTTATTAAACAGCTACTCAGATTGTAGATACAAAACAACCCCATAACCATAATAATAATGTTGTTATTCTCCCAAGCAAAATTAATTTCACAGCACGTTAAAAGACTCCACTCTGTCTTTTACGCAAGTAATAATTCACCTTAATCCACAAAGTGCAGTAACACAAGCCCTTTTACTGCGATGGTGTGTTGTGTGGTGAAATGCTTAAAAATCTCCTGCAGCAGTCTTAAGGGGAAAATAATTGGGTGCACAGAGTTGTATCCACTAATAACCATTTGTTGTGCGTCATTAAAGTCCTGCTTTGTTAAATCTTTTAATTAGTCTTGGCTAACAGTTACCCTGGACAACAAGTGTTTGACATCTGGAATTTCCGGCTAAGTACCTGTGACTCCACATCATTTAATTTGTTCTGACTTAACTCTACAGAGCTGTACACTCACTTATCAGTTTATTAGGTAAGTAGCCAAAAACTAGTACAGTCTAATACAAAAGTCCTGCCTTAATGAATGTTATAATTTTCAGGTTTTTGATGACAACTTTTTGAGAGGTTTCAATTCAACTGTATGCGAATTTTAGAGGCTGCCATTTTGTGTTATTACTGACAGGTGTTTCTATTATTTTGTCCATCCCATTTATATCAATGAGTGTAGGCTAAACAAACATCTCTCTATGTAAAGCAATACAGTTCAAAAGCACCACAAACTACAGCCTCTTAAATGACCATATAGGCTGCGTCAGAAATCACAAACTATGCACTACATACCCAATATGTGTACTACTGTTCAACATACTTTTGTAAGAATAAATACAAGTATGTATCTTTTCAGACGCACTTACTGACTGTAATTTAAGTCGTCACTTCCCAAGCGTCTCCAACGTACAAAGACGCGTAACCATGGTAAGCCGTGCCAACCTCATGTCACCAAATGATGATTTGTGAGAATCAAAGTCAGAATTAATTTAAAATATATATTACACCTATATATTACAATGATCATGAAATTTCATTGCTTTTTTCAGCTTTGGCACAATTTAAAAAAAAAAATGAAAGCCTCTGTGAAAATGTTTTCAAAACTAACCCTAACTGTTAGTCACAGCGTAAGTGTAATTATAATAATTATATATGAGTAGTAATAATTACTAGTTGGCTTTTTCTCAGTGTCTCACAGTGCAGCAGAGAAAGAGCTTTGTGTCAGCTTTGTTGGTGTGTCCATTTGAAGACAGGACCTCATATTCGTCTTCTTTTCTCCATGTGTGATGGATCCCTACTGAGCTCTGATGGCTTTGCTCCTTGGAGGAGATCATTCACCTCCCAGCTGCGCGGGTACACTAAGTGTCAGCTCTGCTTTACCTCACCATGTCTTTGCTGCTTCTGCGTTGGCTTCACAGCGAGCCTGCCTTGTCAAGATGGCTCCATAGATAGAAACACCAAGCAATCACTGGCAGGCCTCAGTGATTTCATACTGCTAAAGCCCCCCCTCACCCCTCCTCCCGCCCCCTCAATACCATACCCCACATGGGGCCCTATGTCAGAGATGGTAAAAGCAAACCACCCGTCTTTCTTACACAATTAAATTATACATTGTGTTTGTGGGTTAGAGCTGTCAAAACAGTCCCTCACTGTGATTTGTTATTGTGGTATTGACAGATATAAGATATTTTTTTTCTGGAAATTACATTTGACTAAGTAAGGGTTGTATTATATTTGGGGGCTGGACTTTTACATATTCACAACATTTAATTGGCTCCTACTGCTCTTACAGAGTGAGCCTGTTACTGGAGAGTGTTACATTATGGGTTGTTGGTAGCCTTAATGTTACTAGGCTGGTGAGTTTCTTTAATTCCATGTACAGTGTGTCTAAAACAGTTTAGGTTAAGGTTTCACAACGTTGCTCAAACCAGGCATTGCAAAAATAAAGTATTACAGTCCCTTTTTTTTTCTTCTTGTAATTGATTCATGAATGAGTAGTTGTAGTGCACGGAGGAGGAGGGATGGAGGGCTGCCTCTCCACTGAGACACAGCTGGACCGCTGTTATTTGAACTCATCATTATCCACGAACCCGACAGCTGAGTTCATAGGACAATGCTTAAAATTGTTGTTCAGAAATGCACATTAATGATGGATATCTCACCTTATAAGGAGGGTAGTCATGTAGCTTTCAGTTATGATTGATAAGATGATCCCTAGTTAAAGACCTTACCCTAACAGATGTAGTAGTAACATCTCATTACAGTGACAATGACTACTGGGACTACTGGGCTTTGTATGTAATTATAACTCCCAAAGGATCTTCAGTAAAACTCTAGGAACACTTACATAATCACGTTGGAGTAAGTCAGCCAACGAGAGGGTAATTTCCCTTGCTGCAGTGTGATGTAATAACTGAATATTAGGCAGGGAAACTCCAAATCCCAGGAATCATTAGGACTAGTTAATTCCCTGGTAAGTGTCCCCAGATGATTTAACAGGATTAATCTGTTGGACTCAGCACAATAATCCATTGATGGTAGCTGAGGCGCAGTTTTCTCCTCAGACTGACTGCGTGTACAGACTTTCTCTGTGTTGTACAGAGTACATTTTCCAGGGTATGCATTGGTGGCCTGTTCTGACTCAAGATAGGAATTCACTGCCTTCTCCATTGTCCTTTGTTTATCACCAGCTGTCATAAGCACTGCTTTCTGTGTTCATCGGTTTTCTCCGCCCCTTTTGCCACAACTGAACCTCCATTTGTAATTTCCACCACATCAGAGCCAGCATCTGTTGGGTAGGGAAACCATTACTTTAGCTGATTTGAAGAAAATGATCTGGGTTTTAACACCCCTGGTAGGCCGGATACATCTACAGGATCAATCTCTCCACTTACACGACATAATGTGCAGATTACTGTTCCCAGTGTCTTCCCTCGACTGAGCTGTACCAATATCACAGTCAACTGAATGTGTCAAATGTGTGATCACGCAGGCCACATGAAGAGAAAAGAAACAATCTCAGACTTGTCATGTGTCAGTAGTTTTGTTGCCCCTGAGGTTCTTGGGTTTTTGTCTCCTGTGTTTTTGTTTCTGATTGTACAATTCATCTAGCAAACACAGGAGGTTGCCACAATATTTTGAACACCTGCAAAATGTAATGTTCATGACAGTATAATTGCAACAAATACTTAGTGTTCATTTTATTTCTGATTGTGTCAGAGGGGTGTTGATTTACTGATTTGATTTATTTAATAGCACATAAAAAAGAACATTAACAAAACAATAAAAATAATACCAGAAAATGGGAATATCTCTTCCACTCTTGCAGGTAGACAAATTAACAAGACAAAACACTTACTAATGCACTATACAGTACACACCATGACACACCATCACTAGCTGTGTCAGGATATAACAGCCCAGTTGTCAACACCTTGTATGTAAAGTGTTGTATGCTGTCGGTGTGCTGACTTGGCTGTGACTTGCCCCGGGCTGCATGTGATTGTCGTGGGGTGGACATGTCTGTGGGGGGGAGACTCGTGGGTGCCCGTGGGGCCCATTTTCATTCGTATGTCTTGGGGTCAGAGGTCAAGGGACCCCTTTGAGGGTGGCCATGACAGTTTTTCCTCGCCGGGTTTTGGCGTACGTTTGGAGCGTTGTTTGGCTTCCTTCGCGGGGGGCTAGTGTGGCATTGTTGGCGCCGGTGGATTCTTCGGTATTTTATTGTGTTTTAATCGACTCCTCTTTGGAGCTGTAATGACTTCGGTGAAGCTATGATGAGGTCCATTCGCCCCTCGCAGTCTAAATTGACTGTTAATGCACACCAGCTGCACACAATAACAGCCTTCCATTAGCCCCTTCACACCTTTTGTTGTTTAGGTGAAATGTTGTGGAGTTGATTTATACAATAATGACAAAACAGGGTTTTTCCTGGCTCAAAATTAGGCGGAAGTGGTACCTTCCTGTCCCATATTTAATGGCTAAAAAGTAGTTCTCCACATCTCCAGATTCCTCCTCCTGGTTTACAGCTCCAACCTCAGGGGCAGTGGAGGCGGCTTAGTCTATTGCACCAGTAAGACAACACAAACAAACAACTCTTAACACCATTTGGACATCTGTAATCCATAAGGGTCTATGATGCTTGATCTTATTCCTTCAGACCACGGGAGACTGGATCTTCCTGTCCTCAGCTTTAAGTTTTACCGTAAAACAGGTAAAACATTCACTAAGGTCAGTGAATTATTCCCAAGAGACAGACATTTCATTGAGGATGAACTGCTCCCTCATGTTTCTAGAGTCTGTTGAGTAGAGGTGTTGTTTTGTGCGTTATATACTCCTGGCACTATATGATGCTGCTAGAGATCCCAAACATGGTGGTGAGGGGATTTAGAGGCTCATGGGCAACGGTGTCTCAGGTTATTTATGGAAAAGAGGAGGAGACGAGCAAGCTGTACAGTCTGCTTTCTTATTTTGAGTAACACATTTGTTCACAGTTGCCCCTCCGCACCCACACACTGCTTTGTTTAATATGATATAATTATTTATTACAGAATGTCTTTCTTGTCGCTAACCAGACATCTCTCAGGGAGTTCGCACCTTTTCCCACAATATCTTCCTCCTATGCTTAGCAGCTTTTCATTTCCACAGCACATGTTCTGTCACAAAAAGGAACAGAGAGATTATTGTTACTTTTATTGCTGGTACTCAACTCTCAGGTTTCGGTTGGTTCTTCACTCCAGGTGGACTGACCGGCCTCTTCCCCACACACACTGATTGATTCTGTGATCAGACTATGTTCCCCCTCTTTGTTTATCCCACTGGGAGGTAAATGCATTGATATTCTGCAAAGACATGCACAATCACAGAAAGTCAAAGAAACCCCATCTCTTCCGGCTGGATCAATAGCAGGCTTCCCAGCATACATCACTGATACAAATTCATCTTGAGGCCTCCTTGAGGGTATTATACACATGTCATCGTCACACATGCAATGCTTTTGAGGAATCTGCTGATATACCTTTTTTACACTGTTGCGTGGGTGTGTTCAATTTTAGTCAGGGGGGTTTTTAATTTACCACATCTTTTAAATTCTTACTCGTGCAAGTGCAGGATGTATCTATGCAGACCCTCTACTGTTTTCTATTTTGTGCTTGTTGTTACAATACATATGTGAATCGATTTTTTGCTTTCCCAAGCCTAATAAGAATTAGAGAGACCACCAGGATGAACAGGATTCTCTGCTCTATAATGTATAGCAACAACCTTACTGAAGTATTGTTGTAGAGTTGCTTTAACATTGCATGAACACTTGTGCTCTCGCTGGGAAAAAACACCTCTTCGTGTATCGGTGTAGAGATATCATGATTTTGTCAATAGGGCTGTAAGCCATGTAAAGCTGTACTGTAATAACAAACCAAACCAGCGTGTTTTCTCGATATATTTTCTGTGAATGTTGAAGTTTTACTCTGGGGTGCCTAAAAATGGACTGCTGCTTTTAAATTCAGCTTCTCCTTATTCATCCGGTCCAGCTCCCTCAATAATTCATTGTTTTACACAACTCTTAGCTTTTTCTCATCTTCACAATTGACCCCGTTTTTATAATCCAGGTGAGACGTGGTTTGGTTCACAACTCAAGTAAATATGTACATTGCCTTTCTGAAGGAGTGAGATTACATACAGCATAAAGTAGTCCCTCTTGAAGTCTTTCATGCTGACAGGGAGCCACTCATTAGGAAAGCATGTCCTCTCTCCAGTTGAACACAGATCAAAGTCTCTTCATTTATCCTAAAATGGGACCTACGACAGCCAGAAGAACAACAGCGGAGTCACTTGTGGCTCTCAGCAGAGACCTCATCATCAAAGGTGGTTTCAATCGTTAAGGTGCTTTCAATAATTAAGAAGCGATTGGTCCATCAGTTGCTAGGCAACTGCATCAGCATTACGCTGGCAAGTCATGTAGCACTGCTAAGGAGATTTGAATGGAGAGACATGCAATGGCATTTCATGTGTGGAGAGATGTGTGACTTACCAGTGCATGCAGTCAGGTGTGTCTTATTTACCACTTCATCTTAGATTTTGATGTCGGTGGAGCAGATCAACATTGAGGGGGCCACAATGCCATTGCTGAAGCTTTGCATCATTTACAGCAATGTAATGCAATGGCTGCTTTTTCTTTGCGCCTCAGACGAGCACCGTTACGTGGCGATGAAAGCAGAGAGGATAATTTACTTGTTTACCTCTTTGCGAATGGAGAGGTTGTCGAAGTGGTCGCTTTCATTTGCATGAAATGAGGAAGGTAGACAGTAGGGCTGAAGAATATATTGTTTTAGCGTTGATATAGTAATGAATGCACATGCAATAATCACATTAAAAAGGATGCATTTAATAAACCAAATTGGGTAAAGTTTGCTCTGGTGACTTATCTAATAGACAGTGTATTTCAGGAAGCAAATGTCATCACAATCCGTCTGAGAGTGCACTGATTCATTGAGCATTAAAAAACAAGCTCACATGTATTTTGGCATCAAACTTTACATTTAGCGAAGAAGAGGCAAGACGATTTTTTCAAATTGAGCTACAAAATTTTAAAACTGCGTATTATATATCTGGTTAAAATTGCAAAAGACAATGCAAAAATGCTATCTTATTTTTTCCTGCGAGGTTCAGCCCTACCACACAGGCCTATCATCAGATTCCCTGTCCCAATTGTGAGAAATAGGTTTGCCTGAAGTTTCCTTTCTTTCTTCCTTCTGTGGTGCCTCTTCTTCTGAGAGGTAGAGAAAAGGGAAAGTAGTGCCTCATGCACTGTGTGGGAGTTCAAGAGGAATGTTTGACAAGAGGCCTGAACACACATGCTGTGTAACCTTCACTGACCGCTCCAAGCCTCTACGTATATCTGCATGCTGATACAAGAGAATGTTGTTAAGCCCAGTTGTCATACGTATCGCAGACAGAAATGTGCTCAGATTAGCACACTTTCTACCTCCCACCTGTCTGTTCAGGCCAAACACAACAAAGAAGGAAGTGGGGGGTGACGAGAACAAAGTTTTTGGAAGACCTTACAGTGTAATGCTGACTAAGTATCGCTGCATGGTTATTTCATTGTCAATTAAGTTTGTATATATGTAACTTAATTATGTAGCCATGGTGATGTCTTCCAATTGCACAAAGAGAAGCAGCAAATCATCACATTTGAAACACTTGAACCAGCAAGTGCTTAGTAATTTTTACTGATGACTAAATTGATTGATCAGTTTGAAAAATTATGACAAATTAAACAATGAAAATTAACTAATCGACTGATTGTTTCAGCATAAATTCCAATACAACATCTAATAAAAGCCTCAGAAATGAAAGGAGTGTGTTTTGAAGTGGAGTTGTATGAAGTACAGGATGGCAGAAAAACATATTGTAGCCACCTAAACGAAGAACCCGCCTAAAAAAAATCTAGTGTACGTTGTATTTAGAATATTTTTCGAAGATGAACTGAGCTGAAAGTGAAACGTATCAGTAATGTTTTTGTCATCTGAGCCGGCTGGCTTTGGAGAGAGCATAGACAAGTTTCACTTTCAGTTCCGTTCCCCATCGGAAAGAGCTGTCTGACGCCAAGATAAAGCGGTGAAAATATTCTACATATAGCGTACACTTAAACGGATATTGATTTTTTTCTGCCGCCCATCTCCACAGCACTGTATTGCTTTGCTCCGGTGTCAGCACTCCTGTCTGTTTGCTGGGGGCGTCCCGACCGTCATGTACTGTAGGTAATACACCTACTATGGATAAGTTCCTCATACAACCCTACTTCAAAACACCCGAACTATCCCTTTAAAATATATTTTGAATCAACACCTCTCTGACTGAGCTATCGCTAAACTGGAATATATCCCACAAAATGTTGTATTGGAGAGCTTTAGCATGTTGGGTGTTCATGATATTTTGTCCACTCCAGCTGTGCAGTTTGGCCTCTGTAAGAAAACCAACGGTGTTTGTTTATATTTACTTGATGCCTACCATGTGGCTCTCACTGTGATGACACACTTCCTAATTGGTGGATGACTGAGCACTTCGTGTTGTTTCCTGGAAGCACTGATTGTTTTTTTCCCCTTTCCTGGGGACAAAGCTCTCTGTTCTCGGTGGTGTCCCCGTCCTCTAGAGAGTAGTTCAGTGATCCCTCTTGTTTTACTTCTCTAGAGAATTGCCCCGTGGAGTAGCCATAAATTTTGAGGCAGGCCGTCCCATTGCTTGCGTGTGCACACATGTTTGTTCATGCCTTTCTGCCTCCAGTTGAACCATGGTGGAGGTTGAGTTGATGATGATCTCTCTTGACTTGACTATTGCTTGTCCCCATTTAATCCACAGGCACTATTCATTAACACCGATCAATAAGACCACAGCAGTGTATCACAGTTAGCAGCCAACATAGGCAGAAAAATAAATAACATGTTAATGTTTGTCGTTTACAATTATTTATAGTTCTATGCATTGAACATTAACAAACATATTTTGATATATGTGCATATCATCTGTCACTTAATATAAAACACACTGTACATATAGTATAGATCTTTACATGTAAATACTGTACATAATCATCCAGTTCATGCATATCCATTCAGTATTTATATCTTTGCACTCTTTGTATTGTTTACAACTTACAGAACACTTGTATACAGACATTTTTATTTTATTGTTGGTTATTGGTGCTTTTTATATATATATTTATATCTTTATACACTTATTTTTCCACATACTTGTGTACATAACAGTCCTGTCTATTCCTCACCTTTATTTCCTCACTTATTTCTGTGTAAGTACATTGAGAAAGATGCAAAAAACCTGAGTCAAATACCCTGTATGTGCAAAAGTACTTGGCAAATAAATCTGATTCTGAAGAAGTGATTGTCTGAGGGTGTAGATTAGAAATGTTAATTGGTTGATGGTAATAATGGGCTATATTCATTAAACAAATTAAAAAGCCCAGACGTCTACTGTAAATTATAAATACTGGAATACCACTACTACTAAAACAGATGCAGGAATCGCAGCTTTATTGTTAAACCTGCAGTAGGAAGAATATTTTTGGCATAATTGGGAAAAAATTCCATAATAACCTTTCAGCATATTGTAATTCAAGTGTTCTGAGAGAAAACTAGACTTCTGCACCTCCTCATGGCTCTGTTTTCAGGCCTTAAATATTCTAGCCTGTGACGGGAGACTTTGACCAATCACAAGTCATTTCAGAGAGAGAGAGCGTTCCTATTGGCTGTGCTCCGGCTGGTGGGCGGTGCTTGGTATTTCCTCATCTGATCTCAACATAACTGCCGGGTCACAAACTTTCTTATTTTACAGCTAAACGGTACACTAGAAGATGTTTCTGAAAACATTTGAGGCAAGAAATAGACATTACAGTAACAGATTATTGATTCATATTTGATCAGCGCTGCCTAGTTTGAGCGTTTGGTCGAAGTTCGCAAGTGATTGACAGCTGCTCAGAGACGGCAGACTCCAGCTCGGCTCTGATTGGTTGTTCTCCTCCAGTCTGTGAAATCTTGCAAATGCCATTAGGAGCATTGGAGGCCACAGAGGCACATGATTTTTTTCAGATTACCTGTCTCATACACTACTGTCAGGATTTAGTGACCATTTTATAAAACTAACTTTTTTTAATCACATTTGCTCCATTTCTACCCACTGCAGCTTTAATGTTTAAAACATGCAGCAGACTTTCTGAATATAAAGAGTAAGCAGAGTTCTTTTTTTCACAAATTCCTTGTTTGTAAAATACATTTTATATTACTTGAAAAACTAATAAAGCTGGCCGGCTTGGCAGCAGTGTAGCTTTAGTCTGTTTTAATCTCAGCAGCATGTGGGGATAAAAATAAGTCCTGCTGAGAGCTTAAAGCAGGAAACTGCTGAACTAAAGAAAGTGAGCGAAATTAGATTGTTGGGACATGGAGTATTCATTTCAAATGTATCTGTAGCAAAGGTTAGGGCATATTCCTGTGTAGACAATACAGGCGGATATGGACAGTGAGACCCTCAGTCATCAGAAAGCCCGGCTCCATTTATGTGTGTGTGTGTGTGTGTGTGTGTGTGTACAGCAGTAGCCTGTGTCACGATCAGATTCATTGGCTCTTTGAAGAGGCACCTGCATCTGTTGGCCTCCCGGCAGACCTAGAGGACGCCTGGCCTCTGCCTCCAGTCTGACTTATGAGGAAGGTCTTGTGGGTTGCGTGTATTATATTTGCTAGACCCGTGTTATGTAATTGTGTTGCATAAGTCAAGTCCTCAAGGGGATTAATGGTAGATTGGTAGATGCCTCTCGCCGCCTGTGCAGTAGGGGAGGTGCCTTCTTCAGAGCGAGGGGTAATAACAGAGGAAAAGCTCCACTTCTCATATAAAATTCATATTTTCATTATTTTCTTTTTTACCATCTTCTCTCCTCGTCTTCCTCTATTCCATTTATTCATTTGTATCTCCCATCCATTCTACCACTCACACAGACACACTGCTTGCCTTCTGAGCTTCTCCAACCGTGTACCTCTCTTTCCACTTTGTCAGGTGTGTGCACCATGGCGACTAAACCTCACCCTCCTCTGATGAAGAAGCACAGCCAGACGGACCTGATAAGCCGCCTGAAGAGCCGGAAAATCCTCGGAGTTGGCGGCGAGGACGATGATGGCGAAGTGCACCGCTCAAAGGTCAGATTAAGTCATATGATTTTTTTTGTATTTACTCAATAGAGTGCTACAGGGATGACGGATTTCTGTTGGCCAACCAGGAAGTTAGCATCACCCTGGTTCCCTCGACAAAAAGCCAATGGGATTTTTCCTTTTTGGATTATTGCAGAAAATAAGCTCCGTGGCAAACAAACATTTAGGAAACTTACACGTTTTGTTCAGGAAGATAATCTTCACAAATGAACACTACTCTTGTGATTTTTGAAGTGTGAATGCAATCACAAGAAGTAAAAAGCTAGGCTATAAACAAACTACACCACGGTCGCATGAGCACAAGTATACACAACAAGGCTGTAAAGGCGGACGAGTCGGAGTGATGACGTTTAGTAGTCTCATTAAGCCACTTGTTAGCAACTGCCTTTTTTTTTAAGACACATAAAGGCTTCAAAATTCACTAGTGGGGTATTTGTTGATGTATTTTATGTTGTAGAACAAAACGTTAAATCTCTTAAACTTGTGTTAACCTCAGACCTTATTTCTGGCATATACAGTAACTAAAAACCCATTGACTTCCAGACGAGGGAACCGGATGTTCTAAAATGCTAACTTATTTACGGGTTTTAGGATTACTGTAGGATTCCTGTAGCACTCTATATGGGCAGTGATGCAGACAGCAAAGGCAAATAGCCAGCACATTACCACAACAATCAACTTGGTTATAAATATAAGCACATTTGACTGATGACGGTGTTAAACCGTCATCAGTCAAATGGATAAAATTGCAGCAATGCACAAACAAAAACGGCACTCAACCACAGAGGCATTCATTGACTCTGAGCGGAGCTATGGATTCCTTTTAAAAGCCACAACGGGCTGCTAATTGTGTCATCACTCTCTTAGCGTCCCGTTGTGTGCATTATGCTTCAATAAATCTAGATCACGTAATCCCATGAGCTCCCGCATCTCCATTGAGATGTGATTGTCTCCCCTGAGAGACTCCCTGCCTCTTGCGTCTCGTGTATCATATTCCTGCCTCGCATGTATTTGCACACTCGTATAGACAATGCACAATGATGTGTATACCAAAACACAACAGCACACTTGCTGGTTCATGCCAGGAGACACAAAAACGTATCTTTATATTAATGCTGCACAGTTGCAGACTGACAATAATGTCTTGTTCCGTTTCAGAGGGCTCAAATATCCAACGATTATTATGTTTTTTTATCAGATTGCATTCGAATGAGCAGAGCTGACTGTTCCTCACTGAAATATTAATCAGGCAAGTGGGAGAAGGGAACAGAACAGAAGGGAGCAGGCATACGGTGGTGGCTGATAGCTTGTGATGAGATGTCACCCCTCCTTTTCTCAGCCCTTCTGAGTGTTTGTTTTCTCTCTCAATGTTTTAGCAAGGAGCCTAACCCAGACATCTGTCACTCAGATCCCTCTCACAAGGCGCACTGATGGGGAAAGAGACTCACTTAATGCCTCAACATCCAGGCCAATAGAGATTATTTGATTTGCAAAGGATTAGATACTGGCTGTAATGATTGGATTGTGATCCGGCAACAGTACAGTAACACAACACTTTGGCTAATGTGGGCTATAGTACTTGCTGTTTTGAATAGTAGGTTACCCTATTAACTCATAGACTGTATAAAATATGGACGTAGTCTCTGTGATGTCACCCATAGGTTTATGAAGAGCGTTGTGAAGCTCAGAGTAGGTGGCTCCGTCCGTCGCCATCTTGGCAGTGACGACACAGCCTAAGGCCCGAGCCACACTGGGAACGTCAGCAGCCCAAAGCGGTTGCGGAACTTGTTGTTTTTTATTTTGGCGCCCATGTTAGCAGTTTAGAGCAGCCACACAGCCCACGTGAGCAGCGGTTCGGTTGCGGCTCGGCTGCGGCTCGGCTGCGTGTCAGCTGCGTCTCTGCCAGAGATTCAATGTCTCGCCTATTTTTTCCATGTGCCACGCATCATACCAGCAACATTACTACAGTTTCGATGTCACAGACAGTGAAAATTATCTTTTGACACAGACACAGAAAAAAATAAAGATTTATTTTTTAACAAAACACTTCCGGCTTCTGTTTCTAAATAAAAGCCATCTAGCATTTTTTCTGTGGACAGAATTCCTTAATTTGTTAACGTGAGGCTTTTATTCTGAAATATTTGCAGGAGTGTTTTGGAAAATACAGTGACTTGCAGGGCTCAATGAATTAATAAAGTATTGGCTTTTAATTGGGGATTATTACTATTATTTACAAATGGACACACGCTTCTTCACCTTTTTCTATCTAAAATAAATAAAAATTAATGATGAAATGAAATGGCCATTATGAAAGGCAAAATGTATGTAGAAAGAAATGGCTGGCAGTAGCAGTGCAGCAGCAGAAACGCTGCTGGTGCGGACACAACACGTGTGAAAGACGCAGCAGTTCAGCGGGGCAGCCGCCATGCACTGCTGACGTGCCCAGTCAGGCCCGGGCGTAAATCACGGCTAATCCAAAAATGGGCAAAGAGGTGGATCGTCGGTGGAGCTGAGGCGGGCCTGGGTGACGCAGACAGCTAGCAGCTAGCAGCTAGCGACCTGGTACAGCACCCACCTGCATTCAGAGTGGCAATGCTATCATTATGACTAAATTTAAGCCTTAATATAATTTAAATGGTTGAGTTATATAAAAATTCACCCCTGTACAGTTGTCATGAACGGGGAAATTAGCTATAGAGAACAGAACCGTTTTATGTACCAGGCTGTAAACTACGGCTTTCTGCTTTTTAACATGGGGGTCTATGGGGATTGACTTGCCTTTGGAGCCAGCCTCAAGTGGCAATTCGAAGAACTGCAGTTTTTGCCACCTCAGTGTTGGTTTCATTTCTCAGCACCGGAGGATGCTTGTGACATTGGCCCTAATTTAGAAATTAAACGGTTGCTATTACAATGTGCTGCATTGTGCTGTTACTCTTGATTTGTTCTATTTATCCTTGCCACAAGTATTTGTGCTAAAGAGACCCATGGGATCTAAGAGAGTTGGTTTGGAAGTTAAACTTTATCTGTGGTCCCTGTAAACAAAGGAGGGAAGTGCCCCTGCGGTTCGCTGACTGCCTCTTCCTGCCTCTTTTACTGCTTAGAGATAAGAATACTGTTCCTATTACATATACGTCAGTGAGAGAGATAGGCTTTGTATTTGTGCTAGCATATTTGAGTGCGACTGTGCCAAGAAATATTTGCCCTTCGGCCGTTTTAGCCCACTGGTACGCTACGTTAGTGCAACAGTCAAGAACATCCGAGCTTGAGCCGATGCCTTCATAGATAAAACATACCATAATGTTTTGTGTATATTTTTCAAGGCAGAGGATTTCCACTGAGACATAAGACGTGGTGATCACTATCTACTTAATGTGACTGCACAAACTGGCAACATCCATCAGAAGAGATGCACAATTTTAGTTTGGTCAGTAGGAGATTCTTCTACTACTCCTGAATATTTGTCATGCTCTCCGGCTGACAAGTTGCCCTTTGTTTACTGATTGTAGCTGACTGATGACGAGGCCGGACCATAGCAGCTGTGATTAAGCGTCTCTCTCCACAAACAGCATTGTGCATTTCTTCCTTTTTCCTGTTTCTCCCTCTCTCCCTCTTCCTGCTCTATTCCACCTCAAGCCAATCATTTGATGCTCATTTCCTTCTGAGTATTTCTCATGCCAGTCATGAATATTTATGTGTTCCTGTCAAAAACAGCCCCTGAAACCATGGCACAGGAAGGCTGATTCACCTGGTCACGTGATCGCAGCTGGCACAGACGGATGCATGTACAGGCACTTCAGCTGCAGTGCAATGAAAGATGTAATGGGTGTAACTCTTTATCTTAATATTTGTCTGAACTTCAAGGGTGTCTTTTCTTAAGGGCTCTGCTCTGATATCAAAGCTGCTGCAGCAGCCACGGGTGAGAGGAAACGTTTAAGAAGCTAAAAAAAAAATCAGTAGCACAGAGTACTTTTTTTCCATTTCATTTATGGCACATTAAATCTTTTCATATCTTCCTCTTCTATTTTTGACATCATAAAATGCTAGTTCTACGAAGCTTAAGAGGCCATTAGTATCACTCGATTTGTGCTTGGAATAAGTAATGTGGATAACAGAAATGTGCAAAACAACAACATGAGTAACATGTCTTGCAAGTAACTTCTGCAAGTTTGAGGTCTTATTGATATCGTCATAACATATCATATTGTAGACATAAACCCAATCAAATCCATGAGGATATTTATCATAACCACTGTTAAGTAATGTTACTTTTAAATGTAGCTTGTTAAATTACAAAGTTACTATCATTAAAAAGTGACTTGTTACGTTACAGCGTTACTACTGAGAAAAGATGAAAACCCCTTTGCGATTCCTTGCGCATGTTGGTTATATTGTCCAGAGGGCACATAGCCTACTGTATGCCTACTTCTTTGAATGTATTGACTCTACCATCATTGCAAAGCCTCGTCTACAGTATCTGTAACTCTGCAGGCAGGAATAACAGCTCTTTATTATATGGAGGTAGCCAGCAAATGTTTTTTTCTGTCAGGCACTGTTCCCTCAATGTTACACATCTAGGGATTTTATTACTTACTACTATCAGTAAGATGAAGACTTTACAGTTTATACTGATAGCATTTCCTCCCCCACGTAACCAGCTACAAGCTTGGTAATTTCCCTGGGAGTGACAGCCGGAAGCTGTTGCTGTAGCACCGGCATCGTTCACTTCCTCGTTGCAGCTCGCCACCCCCCAGAGTTGTGGAGCTGTGTGTATGCAGGTGCTTCTTCAAATTTGAAGTAAATGGACTGCATTTATATAGCGCCTTTTTAGTCTTCCGACCACTCAAAGCACTTTACACTACATGTCAGCATTCACTCATTCACACATACATTCACACACTGATGGAAGATGCTGCCAACCTGCCCATCAGGCTCTAATCTAAATACTCATTCACACACTGATGGCACAGCCTTCCGAAGCAATTTGGGGTTCAGTATCTTGCTGAATTGCAAACTAACGCGTTATGTTACTTGTTCCACAACAAAAAAGTAATCTGAATACACATATACAGTTACTTTGTAACTGCTCATGACCTGATTTGATGGAGCAACTAGATGGAATACAGTTGTGTTCCTGATGCTGCTGCTCAGTAACACTTGACAGTACATGGTGGGGAATGGTAGAAGGCAAAACCCTTGACTTGATCTTTCTAGTATATGACATGAATAATTTTGTTTCATTCACTCTGACATTTCACAGGAGCATCAAGCATAAAACTACTTTCCAATTGATAGTGGGTTCCCTCTAAACGCCGCTAGCCAGAAAATAATTCATCTTCGCTGCTTTAGTGGTTTTCATGGTTCAGTGTCTCGCTGCAACACGAGAACCGTTTTTGAGGGGAGATATGTTTAATGATGAAGGGAACTCACTGATGTTAGGGGGGAGTGATGAGACCTGAAGGCTTTGGAGGAAGGAATACAACTTCACAGCCAACCAACAATTGTAATTTCTCTGTGGGTTACTGTCTGTTCAGGCTGAACACCAAGTTTATTTTCTCTCTAGCCCTCTGTGTGGTTTATCTGGGGCAGTTTGTTTAGCGCCTTTTAATGACTTTACGATTAAAAACAAAATCTGAATTTCTCATCAACATTTCGGAGCTGATATTCTCTTCACATGCAAAAATAATCAGTGCTCTTAGATTGTCTGTTTCCATTTTAGATAATTTGCAGAGAAATGCAGTGTACACATTGCATACTGTATGGAGCTTTAGCCCACTGATATTCGCTGTGTCTAGAGATATTGCTCTTTTGCATCTGGTGCACGATTCTTGTCATTGTTTTTTAGTTTTGTAATTAGTATATTATTGAATTTTTACATAAACATTGTCATATTTTGGTCAACAAATCAAATGACTCTTATATGCATTTTGCATATAAGAGTCACTTAAGAGTAAGAATAAGAATGACACAAATAAAAATTAAGAATAATAAAATATCCAAAATCATAAAATACAAAAGGAAACACAAATCAAATACATATTCACACATTAATCTGTACCATGATCTAATCTAATTTACAAGCAACCAATTCAGAGTGTGTATGTGTGCTATGTATGTGAGTATTGTGATTGTGTGTGCTTTACATCAAGGTCTGTCCACATTAACGATGTATTCCAAGTAGTCTCCCCACTTCGCCGTGTATTTCTCAGTCCTGTCCTTCAAACTGAAATAGATTTGTTTGTATGATGCCACTTTTGCCAACTCTTTGAACCGCTCCTGGAAAGAGGGCTCACCTGGGTTCCTCCAGTTTCTCATAATAATTTGCTTTCCCACCATTATACTGGTCTGAGTAAAGCCCGTGGCTCCAAAGTGACATGTCATTTGTGGATCACTGAGAACATTTAGCGTAGGGCAGAGCTCAAATTGGTGCGGGTAATGTTTTTTATACATTCATGAACCTTCTGCCAGTAATTCTGAATCATGGGACATTCCCAGAGTAGGTGAAGAAGAGTCCTTTCAGAGCTGCAGCACCTCCGAAAGTCAGCATTATGATTCTTGTCATTTTCAATTTACCTGCTGAATTGTCCAACCAAGTCTAAAAGATATTCATGGTGACAAAATGCACAAAAGCAGAAAATCTCCCATTTTTCAATAGAAGCTGAAACCAGTAAATGTTTGTCATTTTGTGACAAAATGACTTTTATGATTATCACACGTGTGGTCGATACATTTTCTGTATATCGACTAATGATTTAATAAACTAATTGTTTCATCACTGCGTCATACAAGCCCTTAGATAGTTGTAGATGAATATTAAGATGCTGGTAATATCAGACTAAACAGGGGATGCTTGCATGCCTCATATTAGGGGTTCACATGAATATATTTATGCCAGAGGTGGAAAAACAATTGCCAGTTATTAGCATTCCAGCATCTTCTAGCATCCGTGATAAGAGATGTTTATCTTAACAGATATTACCAGGGAAACGCTCGGGTGTGTCTCCTCAATATTGCTGCGGGATGTGATTCATTCACTGTGGCATTTCATGAAATATTAACTGTTTTTCTACCCAACAGGAATAAAACATTGCTTTCAATTTGTCAAAAATATTCTCCCACTAAATGCTTTGGGCTTTTAAAAGGTCCTTATTGATGCTCAGCCTCTCTTCTTTTCTATCCACCGTTTTGTGTAATGTGCTTCTTTCCATTAGCAGTAGGTACAGAGTTGGCAACATAAAACGCACCTCCATGGAGGGCACTTTATTCTTGGTTATGTGGTGCTTTGTTGAAGGCTGTCATAATATATATCTGTTAAGATGACATGATTGCTTTTATATTTCCTTACTCACAACTCATTTCCTCTTTCTTTTGTCTCGCCTTGTTCGCTCACAGATCAGTCAGATGCTCGGAAACGAGATGAAGTTTGCGGTGCGAGAGCCCGTCGGGCTGAGGTGAGATTTCAACTGCTCAGACCAGCTCACAGTTAACACAGCAGACTATGTAAGGTCATCTCTCACTTCCAGTGAATTCAACATCTTGTAAACTCTGAGAAAACAAATGCACAACCAGTATTGCTTACAGGAAGGATACAGTACATCATGTAATGTCTCTCTGTTCTCAGGGGGTGGATACTCATCTCTGCAGTGGGTTTCACAGTTATGGCCGTGATGGTAAGTGTTGCTTAAATCATCATCACAGTGAAGGAGTTGTTTCACATTCATGACTGAGGGCGCTTTCACAAGCCAACATTTACTGTTTTTTTTAAAGTTATTTTTTGGGGTGATTTTTAAGTATTTATTGATAGGACAGTGGATAGAGTGTTGGAAAGGGGGAGAGAGAGAAATGACATGCAGAAAGGACCACAGGCCGGAATCGAACCCTGGTCCACCGCTGCTAGGACTGAGCCTTGGCGATACATGGGCGCTCGCTCTACCGACTGAGCTAACCAGCCGCCACATTTACTCTGTTTTGATTTAAATCTGGTGCAGTTTGTTTGGGCGATTGTGAACGCAGTAATCATACTCTGGCACTTGCAACAGGTGGTCTTGGACCGCTTCCAAAACGAACCAAAACGCAGGCTGCCTGTGCGGGCATTTGTTGAGATGGACACAGGTAAACGACAGGTTAACATGAGTTGGAGAGGACCGACTTGGACTTCTGCAGAAGTCCGATGTGTGATTGACATCTGGGCTGAAGAGAGCATATAGAATATGCTAAATAAAGTCCACAAAAATAGAGTAAAGTCATAAAGTCATTCTGGATAAACTGAAGGAGAAGGGATTTGTGTAATCTGTAGATCAGTGCCAAGTCAAAATTAAAACATTTCGACAGCAATATATTAGGGCTGTCAATCAATTAAAATATGAAATCGTGATTAATCGCAAATTTATTGCACATTTTGTATCTGTTAAAGGGAGATTTGTCAAGTATTAAATACTCTTATCAACATAGCAGTAGGTGAATATGCTTGCTTATAAATGTATGTTTATATTTATTATTAGCAATCACTTAACACAAAACAATGAGAAATATTGCCCAGAAACCCTCACAGGTACTGCATTTACCATTAAAAAAATATGCTCAAATCATGACATGAAACTGCAGCCCAACAGCTGTCAGTGTGTCAGTGTGCTGACTTGACTATGACTTGCCCCAAACTGCATGTGATTATCATAAAGTGGGCATGTCTGTAAAGGAGTGACTCGTGGGTACCCATAAAACACATTTTCATTCACATATCTTGAGGTCAGAGGTCAAGGGACCCCTTTGAAAATGGCCATGACAGTTTGGAGCGTTATTTAACCTCCTTCCTTCATTCAAACGGACTATAGCTTGTGAAAGCGCCCTTAAGTCACTACATTTTTATAGTCTCTATCAGTATAGAGACTTTTGTACAGTTACTGAAGGAGAAAAATCACTCATTGTCAAAATAGGAGAAATCCTGTTGTGCAGCAGTGAGTTCTTATAGATTTTTTACCCAACTTATCAGTGAGGGACATCTGGAGAAACAGCTCCATCATTGTCGGCAATAGCGGCTAAATGCTCAGTGTCCTCAGTGTTGAGGTCATATACAGTGATTCTAACTAACAGACGGGGAGACTTTGTCAATGCTGCTGCATTTTGGGGCTGTTTGGGGAGAACAGAATGCTGTTGTGTTGATACGACAGAGTTGTGTTGTGCTTTTTGTTTTCCTACACAGGCCCTGGTGTTTCCCAACCAGCTATTTGAGGTTGTTTTTGAGGAGGAGCTCTCCACGACTAGCATCTCCATTCGCCTTTATGGAGGAGCGCTGCTTAGTAAGTCTTCACTCCTATTCATGCATAACAGTGAACATAGCTTTGCATGTGGGAGTACATTCACCGCGCTGACACGCAGCATTTTAATATTTATCTATATCCATTAACAAAAATGTAATCTGCCCTACTGCACGTGATCTTTTGTGATAATGCATTCATTACAGTTCACACACGCACATTCAGATGACGTACAAAAAAGCTCTTCTTGCTGCGAAATCATCCCTTCAGGCTACAAACCAAGGCTGTGTCATTTGATTCAGTTACTGTTCACTGTGAGGACTTGACAGCAGTACAGAGACCAATTCTCCAGAATGCTCACACCAAAAGCTTCCACATGCCTCTGTGGCCTCATATCAGATCTAAATCCGATGGGAACACAGTGAGGGATGGCAGGACAGTGTATGTACTGTATGAATGTGTGTGTGGGTTGGCCTGGAATTCAAAGAAGGCAGTGTATTACTCTACATTGCTCTTCTGTGCCGCACCATCACCAGGAGACAATCGATGCTCATATATATGCCAGTCAATTCTGGCATTTGCGATTATTTTAATTGTTTCAGTGAGTCAGTCACTCAGTTAGTGATTACAGGTTTGTGATTGCTCTGTGAAGAGGCACAGTGTGACTGTGGCAGAGAGGCAGGTAACACACAGGTTGCTCCTTGATAGGAAAGTAAGCAGGGAAATAAAGAAGGGTGAGAGCTAGAGCTGCACGATTATGGCCAAAATGCTAATCACGTTGGCCATTATTTTTGATCAATATTGAGATCACGATTATTTATCACGATTATTTGTAGATTTTAGGGACAAAATATTTTTTATTGTAAATTCACATTTAAATAAACAGAGGGTTAGAATTCTAAATGTTATTTTACTTTGTTATTGTCATCTATAGTGGTTCTTTGCCATATTAATATTATTATTATTTGGAAATAAATTATTGTATTTTTATTGATAGTTTTAATTATATATTAGAAGCTGCTTAGAGGTAGTGTTAAGACGTTAAACAGGTCATAATTCCCTCTATTATCTTATATTTATATTGCTGTGAACACATCTCCTTCAAACAACTGGATTTATTCAAGTTTCTCCCCAAAAACCGTATTTTACAAGATTATATTTGAACGCATCAAGATAGCGTTATAATCTACCATCGCCCAATAGTTATTCTACAGAGAGAAGCTTGAATGCACAGTATTGTGCTCCGTGCTGTCGGCAGACGAGCCGCTCACTGTGATTACTCTCAGCAGCATCATGGGAAGGCATTACCATAATAAGTGTCTGATTAAGTTAGCTGTTCCAAATGTTTTAATGTTGTTTCTCCTCGGCTTATTTTGGACTTGCAGTTATGACAAATTACAGCTTTATGTCTCCTTCACTCACACTGAAGAACTTCCACACCAACGACATGTTGTGTTTGTGTGACGTTACTGACTGTGTGCCGACGTAAAACCATCATGTGGCGGCAGCACATTTGTGTCTGACGGGCAAAAAATAAATACTGTATGAGACCGCTGAAAACCGTCCAGCTTTCGTCGGCTGCTGATTGATGGTGCATCTCTAGCTGTTGGTTTAGGAAGCGCTTGATTTATGCAGCAGTTTTCTATGAGCAGAGCATTTTAAACGTCAATATCGCAGTCGATCATGTTCATTTAATTGTTGGAAGCCAAAATCGTGATCGCGATTAATATTCCATTAATTGTGCTGCCATAGTGAGAGCAAAGACTTAGCATATATCCAGTAAGTTTTGCGAGGTTGTCACTTTCAGCTAAGTCGGGCCATAACATATGTCAGAACGCCGGCACCGGGGCCTTATATAGACATAGGAGCAGAACATATTTCATCCTCCCTCACAAGACATTTATGGAAATACTAAGGAGAAACCTCATACTGCACTTTTAACACATTGAACGCACATCTTGATGAATCTGAACAAAACAAAAATAACCCTCTGGATGATTACTGCGTTGTCTGAGGAGAGAGACTTTAAACACATGGCACTGTGGAGCAACATAGTAATGAACCAGCTCTCAGTCTCATAAGGCCAACAAAAGAGGGGCTTCTTTATTATAAATGTCAGCGGGGCTGTGGGGATTAGCGAAGAAAAAGGGTGATGTCTTCCAGGACAAGGAGCGGTAAAGGGGGCGATGGATGGGGTCTCATCTGCCACACAGATGGAAGCTGGCAGGAGGATACAGTCCATCAGCCCTCCCACCTATCTGCCTACCCCTGCTCGTTTCAATCGCCTCACTGGTGTGTGTGTGTGGGTGGGTGGGAGTGAAATACAGGAAAATTAACCAGAGGAATCGCAGGGAATGAAATGATCTAGCACAGGCTTTTATCAGAATCAATGAGTCAGAGCATTCAATGGATCATCAATAGGCCACTTATCACCGTGTGCACATTGCATCGCAGATTACAGCTGTGAGTAAATTGTTCTCATAGTAGTTTTGTTAGTGGATTTGCTCTTGGACGTGTAGGAGTCTTCTTTCCTGAGCTTCCTCTTTTTTTTGTTTTCATTCCCATGCCCTTGAACCTATATATTCCTTTTTATCACATCTTTTTCCAGGCCTGGCCCTCATCATGTGGAACGGTCTCTACACAGCAGAGAAGGGTGTCCTCCAGTGGACTCTGCTCAGTGAAGCCTGCTACTTTGCTGTCCAGTTTCTTGGTGATTTAAATTCCTCCAATACATTTTTTTAACAGCTCTGTTTATGTGTTTTTGTCCCTACCTGTTACAATCACGATCTCACTTAGTGACAGAGTTGAGACAAACCATTAGTCAGAATTGATTTTACCAAAGAATATTGTAAATGTGTTGATACTGCCCTCTTGTGTTCAGAGTGTAGAGTCACAGCCTTGCATTATATTAAAGGAGAGGTTCACACAGTTTCAAGTCTCACATGCCTATGTACATTGAAACAGCTTTTGGTCTCTATCACCATTCCTCCTGTCCATACTGGACTCAAAGAGACCCCTTCCTAAAGCAATTACAATACAAGTGATGGTGGATACATTTCTTTGTGGTACATACCCTCCAACCCAGCTCCGCAAGGAAACACCATCCAGGGAATTTTATACTAAAATGACTAACTTTTCACTAAATTTATCTAACACAGACTGATAATTGCCGTGACAAATAACTCTTTCAATGTACATATGGGCTTTCAAATATTGTTTTAAAACAAACTTGAAAAAAATATAAACTTATTCAACCTTAAGATCCACTTTCTATAGGTTAAGGGGCTGATCACACCGAGACGTGTCGCTAAAGGCCACTTCAAAAACGCCTTGACAATGCGTGTTGGTCAAAACAGCGGTGTTGCTGGGCGCTGATGTTGTAATGGAACAAACAATTGACTTTTAATTATTTGCTACCACATCTACCGGCATCAAAACAGGAAAGAAGTGGTAAAGTAGTAAAAACTCGCCTCTTGCTTGATTTGATTGGCTGCCTGGACCATGTTTGACATTGAGGAGCGGTGCGAAAAGTTATTAGCTATTATAGTATAGCTATTATGCCGTTAAAAACAACGCGACACGCAGTGCAAGAGAGCCGCGCACGATAGGTGTGCCGTACCATAGGAAAACAATGGTTTTACCGGCGACGTGTTTTGCTGGCGATGCGTCTCAATGTGCCTTTTTCTTAATAAAAGTCATATCTCAGGTACTAAATATTGTTCTGTGGTTTCAGTGACATCCTTCACCTTACTGGAGATTGGCATCCTACCCTATGGCGCCGTGCTGCTGCTCCTCAGTCGGGTGCTCTTCCTGGTGGTCACCATGGCTTTCTACTACCACCTGGGCCGTAGGGCGAAGAAGATCTGAGCTGACTACTGGTTGACACTTCCAGGGATGGGGACAGCTAAGCACAGATCACAAACAAGGGGTCAGAAGGTTTGGAATAATATTTGATTGGGGCTTGGAGCATTACTGCCCCCTTCCATGGGACCTAGCCTATTGTAACCCCCCAGTATTCAACAGATGAGCACAGCCTCACATTCCAGACTCTACAACCAGGACGAGACACCTCATAGTGAGAGTGAATCACTCTTTCACTGGGCTGTGAGGTCAAGCCCCTCTTGACACACATTCCTCCTTTGTGCAGTTCTGTTATAAAGAAGGAGCTAGCAGTTTGTAGTGCGTTGCGTCACCTAGTTATAGGATTTAATTTGTACAGTACATCTGACTGTGTTGTTCATGTACAGGCCACATGATTTCCAGATTCAGTATTTTGTGTTATCTAAAGTTGCATCTTGACACCGCTTCTTAATCACACTCAAGGATCTCTAATATGCATCCTTTTTGACGCCGTTGATGTTAACTCATACTGTTTGTATGCTAAAGTGAAGCCTGAGTATCTGTGCTCTTTCATGCTTCTCTGACAACTCTTCATCGAATGGGGAAAAGCATTAACTGTGCTCAAGATTCAGGTGCAGTCAGATGAGCTAAATGCTGGATGAGTGACAATGAACCTTTTCTTATACAGCTGACAGCTGTCTTAGTCTGCACACTGAGGGAAACTCCTAAAGATCAGTTTTTACTCTCAATCAGATTTAGACTACCCAAAAACAAATGCTGAATTTAACATTTTTCAGGGACAAAGTGATTTTTTTTTTTTTATTCCTTGAGGTATCAGTCAAGAAGTTCTACCAAAGTGAATAGGAGTTGTTTTGTACAGAATATTTACACTGCTGAGATTAATAGTAAATATGTAATGTTGAGAAATGTACATGTGACCTGACTCGTAGAAGAGAAGCAGTGTTGTAGTGTGTGTGCGCTGGTAGGCAGGGCTTTAGCCTGAGTGATCTTACAGACAAGTATTTTAACATCCTGACCTTTACTGTAAAGCTAGCGTCACAAGCCCAGCACGCAGAGCAAACCAACCTGAGCTGGTTCCTCTTCAGTGATGTAGCACAGTTTTTTACAGACACCTTATCTTTAGCCTTAAAACTACATAAAAAGAACGGTCATCAACACTGCATCCTACTTCTTGTACATATGTATATAAAAGTATTTACTATTACGTGGTGTTCTTGTGAACCGAACAGGGAACGTGTTCAGTATTAGTTAAATGACTTTCAAAGATCAATCTTTCTCTCGGTGTGTCTTATTTTGTGCCTATTTAAGTGGCATTTGTGTTTTTGACGTCATGCATGCAATATAAACCACCAAAAGAAACAGCTCAAATTGTGTAGCGAGCTGCCACCAACTAGAACGCAAAGCTGATAAATAAAGATGGATGCATTAGCTAAATATGTCCAAAAAGCCTAAAATGGAACTTTTAATTTATAAGGCAGTTAAACTAAATGTGCTTTAAAGAGGACCTATTATGCCTTTGGGCTTTTTCCCTTTCCTCTAGTGTGTTATATAGTTTTTTTGTGTATGTAAAAGGTGTGCAAAGTTACAAAACCCACGCCAAAGGGAGTTACTCTCCCCCACAGAAACACTGCTCCTGAACTGCCTGAAACGCCTTGCTTGAAGTCCCACCTTTTCTTCCGTAACGTGGTGATGTCACCAAGTAACACAGCGGGGTAACCAAGGCTTTCATACTGAGATTTGAAGCACATACAATACTGTCTGTCAGTGTGGTAAATCACTAAATGATGCTGGTGACAGTGACCAGCATGGATAGCTAACGTTAGCTTGAGTGGGAGGCTGCTGCAGTAATACAGTCATACATTAACGTTATAGCAGCATCAGACTGTCGTCTCCAACTAAATCTCAGCCTATAGATCAAACAGTTCAGGCAAGGTCGCAAAACAATTATTAGACATGTGTATAAATCGAACATTTGTTTAACAAGAGATGAATGCATACGAATTTGTCAAAATTACAATCCAAACATACGTCAAATAGCATTGAAGTCTATGGGATCTTCGGTTTTCTATCTACCCAAAGGGTACTTCTTGCGAAGTACCCGTATGTGCCAGTCTGATGTCTACCTGCCTAGCAGCTAGTTTGACATACCCTCAAACAGCGGAGCTCAAACAAAGCGTTTCTGACAAAGCCATTATGAGGGAAAATGAAGCGTTTTTTGAATATAAAAGCATGTAAACGTGTTCTATTTGATCAACTGAAAATAAGCACAATAGGTCCTCTTTAAAACAGATATAACTCAACACTTGACAGTTTTCACCCAGTCGATACGTTCAGTACTTTTTCTACCTCCCACTACTTGGCACGCCCTCAGGTACGCGACATCCCAGCTCAGTGTTTTAGAGCCGTGCCAATAATTCGTCAACTCTGATCTCTGCAACTCAAAAAGGCCAGTCAAAAAGAGACTCTAAAAATAGTAAAAGACTCATTTTGTCAATTTATTTTGAGTCGAACAAGAAACATACTGTCGGTCTCCTCCAAAGGTGGTCCATATTGTTGCAAATGACCACGTTGAGTCCTGCCCCAGAAGGGAGTGGTCCTGAGGTCGGAGTGATTGTGGGTTTGCAGTTGCGAGTCCAGCGCTGCAGGCAGATGTGCTTGTTACTTGGGTGAGCTTTCAGTTCAGATAGGGAGAACATGAAACATGGGTGAGGTCTCTCGTACTCCTGAAAAGTTGTAATTATACTTTTTTTCCAGTGTTTAATTAGATGCAGCGCTCCCGAGTGACATTGTGTGCCCCAGCCTACTGCTCTGTCCCGACTAGCATGGTAATTATGGAGTTCAGGAAAAATGTCGTTCCATTTCCGTCGATACTACAGGCCTCAAATCATCAGCCCTGTGAAATGTTCAAAGCTCTGTGCAGCAGGTTATTTTAGGAGAGATGGGCAGTTTCTGGAGGGGATGGGCAGAAAAAGGGAGGCAAAGAAATGTCTCTTTCATCCTCCTGCTTCACTGACGTAAATTAGCCCAAATATTAAAGTGCTAAGTTGAGTCCTTGACGCTTTAGAGGAATGGTTAGGTTGAGCTATTCATTCCCACTCATGTAGATCCAACATATATTGTATTTTTGTGAATAGCATACCAGGTCGAACCGTTTCAAGTTGTAGCATTGTGTTTTTATGTATATATGTGCTATATTGTACCTCAGAAATGAATTGTTATGGATTTCCACTATTTAGTTTGAAATAAAGGACACTATTGTTTATTTTGAAGACTTCAAAAGTGATGTAATCATCTTTGTTCCTTGTCTTTACTGATAGAAATGTATAGGGCTGCGACAAACTGCTAGTTTTATTATCGAATAATATGCAGATTATTTCCTCCATTAATCAATTGCTTGGTCTATAAAATATCAGAAAATAGTGTGAAAAATCAGTTTGTATGATAATGTATTCCTCTCATTTTAAAGTAAAGGTAACCACTTCAAACATACCGAAATACCTATTGGGAATCATGAGGTTCAGAAAAGCTTTCCACTCAATCAAAACATCCAGTGTAACTCCACTCACGTTCTCCCTGAGTATGATGCCCAGGAGCAAGGGTGAGAATTTCATTTATAGCCGCAGACAATACTGTACATACACTCACTAATTTGATAGCCGGCAGCCTCGAACAGATAACTTCCAACTACCTGCAGTAACCTTGAAGGGGAAGACACGACAAACCACAAAACAGAACCAACAACTAACATGTCTCAACAAAGAAAACTAGACGGCCGTTATGTAACCTCACCCTTTGTTTTCTGTTAGGAAGTTTAAACATGTCATGACATGATTATCTTCTGGTTTGCATAACGATCTTGTCTGTGACGGTAAATTAACCTACCTGGGGTAGCCCTAACCTGCCTAAACCTCCTCCCCAGAGCTCTCTCTCCTTTACACTGGGCAAATGGTGAAAGGGGGGGATTGTGTGGCAAAGGAAATGTGTGTGGTTACAGGTTGTTTATAGGCAAAAAGCTCCCATGTGTCCCTGTGTGTGCATTCTCTCCATACTTTCCATTTAATATATTGAGTAGCAGTTTATTTCTAGGCATGGTGGTAAACAGTAATTTAGAATGGCTTTCAATGGATCATTTAAAAGGCAGTCTAAAACAGTTTTGTTGTGTTTTACCTGCGGCAGCTTATTATCAACATACATGTAAAACCAGTTTATCATCATCTGGTATAATTTGCATAATGTTTTGGTAGATGGATCTGGGCAGCCAATGGATGTAAATATTTTCATGATGTGTTTTCTCATGAGCAAAGAATATTTATTTTGTGGTCTAAAAAGCTTTATGTTCTCACAGTTACAAAACGCTTTCTCAACATACCCCAAATTGTCTTTGTGATCATTAAATTAAAGGAAAAGTACAAAAGTACTGGCATCAAAATATACTTAAAGGGCTAAAAGTAAAATCAGAATCACCTTTATTTGCCAAGTACATACATACAAGGTATTTAACTCCAGTTTTATGCGTCTCTCTAAATGTACTACACAGAAATAGAAATAATAGCTATGATAAGGAATAGACAGGACTGTTATGTACACTAGTAGTGACAAGATAGGTGTATATATAAATATTATATATAAAAAGCACCAATGATCAACAATAAAATAAGAAAAAAAACATGTCTGTCAGTATATATATATATATATATATATATATATAGAAAGACCTGTGTCCAACTTCTTTGAAAATTCTTGGGACAAAGAAAAAGGGATGTTGCATATGTCTGAGTGAATATGAAGATCTACATGGAACCAAAAACCCCAAATATATGTATATATGATGATAATAATAATTTTGTAAAAGCTTGTCTGCAAATTGTTGCACTCAGTCAGTTATAAGAAAATGCACCTGTGTGACCTTTAAAACCGTCCGGTGCAGTGTAGTTTGTCTCGGCAGGGCAGGAGAGGGTTAATAACCACGTCTGTCTGTCTCTACGTAGGGGTGTGAACACTTTCCCACACACACACACACACACACACACACAGTAGTGTTGTTTCTCACCAGAGACAGTTCAGTCCCCCAGCGAGCAGGACAGAAGACGGTCGACCCATCAGAACAACTGTTACCACCTGCAGGAGACCAAGTCAACGTAAGTGTTTTACGTTATTCATGTTTAACGTTGAGTATGTAACGTTAGGTTAGTTAAAGTGATAAAAGAGCACGCCAGAATCGTTGTTAGAGTTAGCAGCGATCTCCTTTTCCTTTAGAAAACTTGTGAAAAGTGTCTTAAATTACTAAACTTACAGAAAGATAACTAACATGTTAACGGCAGTTTGCTTTAACAGTGATGTCTGAATGAAGAGACGTTAGTTTACTGTTGACGTTAACGTCAAAGTTACGCTAACGTTCTAGAACGTTGGTTAAAAGTCCACCGAACTGATTTGATAACATTCTATAAAGTTAAAGTCCCTTTAATAAATAAACAAAATGGCGGGCTCAGTTCTACTTGTAAAAGTGTTACATTTGAGGTCTGTGAAAGAAGGACTAACTTATAAAAGTATGTATGTGTATGTTACTGTAGCAACCTGCCGCTGCCACGGTCACGTCTCAACGTCTCAATCTCAATCTGTTAACGCCGTTGTAGCGGCTCAAATATGTTGTGAGGTATTAATATTCTGAGTTGTATTGAGTTATTTCTATGCTGTATGTTGGTCTTTAAAGAATCTCATAAGTAAACCGCTGACGTTAAAGCAGGTGGTCAAGTGGTCCCAAAGGTGAAGGACCTCCCTCATGGGGACACTTACCAGAAATAAGTTTATTCAAGTGTGCTATTAGTATACTTCTGTAAGAGAGTATACTTTAAGTTTACTTTTTATGTTCTTATCAGAGAGATACTTAACAAAAGTATACTACTTGGCTCATACTGACAAGTATACAGAAAAGTATAAGTATACTTGTACTTAATATATTGATACTAAGAAAATTATAAGTTAGTATACTTGTATAAAAACTATTAAACTAGTAGTTTCCTGAATATAGGCTACTTTAAAGTGCACTTTCATAAACTATACAGTGGGCTACAAGTATATAGTATTCCACTTTTAAACTTAAAATAAGAGAGTATACTTTAAGTTGACTTTTTATGTACTTATCAGAGAGATACTTAACAAAAGTATACTACTTGGCTCATACTGACAAGTATACAGAAAAGTCTAAGTATCCTTGTCTTATACTTGTACTTAATATATTGATACTAAGAAAATTATAAGTTAGTATACTTGTAGTATAAAAACTATTAAACTAGTAGTTTACTGAATATAGGCTACTTTAAAGTGCACTACTAAAAACTATACAGTGGGCTACAAGTATATACAAGCATACTTGCACTATAAAAACTATTAAACTAGTAGTTTACTGAGAGTATACTTTAAAGTGCACTTTCATAAACTAAAAAGAGTGCTACCAGTATAAAACTAGTAAACGCAGTACAATACTTAAACTTAAAGTATACTTTTATAAACTAAAAAGTTCGCCAAAATTAATACTAAGAATTATTAAAGCTGTACACCTATAAGTATACTACTAGTACATTGATATTAGTATACTTACTACATAAAGTATACTTGGGAAATATATACTTGAACTTTACTTCATTAAAATAAACTTGAAGTATACTGCTTTTTTTGTAAGGGGAAATAGTGAAAAGTTTTAGCCCACTTAGAGACTGTACAGTGGGTCAGGATAACTGTCCTCATCACATGGTCATGTGTCTCAACTTTGATAGACATTTTTGTCCCTATGTGAGCCATCACCTTTGATAAAGTGTATTGTAAAAAATATTGTATGCTAAAACAGCATGAAAATAATCCCCAAACCCCCTATGTTGGACGAGGTTTGATGCAGCTCCGTTGTTGCATTCTTTGGTAAATGTCCTGGTTATATACAAGAAATGTACAACTATTCTGTGACATTAGTTTTCTGCATTATTTTACAAAGCTGTCAGAGAGGATAGGGACACAAACTTATTTTTGTTAGGATTTGTATGTGTATAAGAAGTCTTGGCAGGAAAAAGTTTGTGAGCCGTACGGAGGCATTTATTTGGCAAAACTGAAGAGAAGCAGTGAGTAAGATGCCTTATGCGAGGCAACATCCAGTTGCAACAGTGCTCTTGCAGCCCTCTTGCATTAGGTGCACGCTTTTTAGCAATGTTGTGGTTTGCAAGCAGAAATTCATATCTGAGCAGGCATACCTACTGTAGTGGAGCAAGCAAAATTCATTCTCAACTCCAAGTTACTGTCTGCTCTCACAACAACTTAAGTTTCATTTAGTTTTACTGCAGAAATTACAAGTGGATTCATCATTATTCAGTGACAGAATTTGAAATAGTTTGCTTTTGGGATTTGGCCACCATCGCCATTCAGCTAGCCATGTATTTGGCTGCTGTGTGTCACGTTTACAAACTACAGTATACCACTTTAAAGTCTTTTACAGCTCATATACCCACATGATGTATCTTGAAAAGCCACAGTGGAGCAGAGGTGAGTTGTTTGATGCTGTGTAGGACACCGCAGCCTCAGGCTGTAGCCTCATATTGCTGGTTCCATTGCAGCTGCTTTATTGGGCTTTAGGAGGTTAATAAAGTTGTATTGGCAACACTTTTGAAGCTGGTTGTGACACAAACACTGTTTTTCACCAAACCACATCCTTTTCTTCTTTCTGTTTTATATCATAAAATACTCTAAGCTCTGTTTGGTCTTGTCGCCAGAGATGCTTCATCGTTTCCACTGGATGGTGGGACGGTACCTGGCACTGAACCGCTGTGGGGGATTTCACCCCTTTATGTCATGAGTCCCATCGATACTAAATAGGAAATCCCCTCCATCCCACAGAATTTGTTAAGGCTTATCAACCGATGAAGCAACTCAACTGATGAAACATAGTCTAGACTACATGACCCAGATGAATGAAAACCTTTACAGACATAAACAATATTTTGATAGTAAAAATGATAATTACTAGCAGGCCTAGTCTTCACCCTCGCAAGCTGCAATATTACACTCAAAACTTAACTTGCACCAGTAACTGCCTCTAGAAATATATATGTGCTGAAGCTGTTTCCTCTTACTCAAACATTAAAAAAAAAATCAGTTTAGTCACCAAAATGCCACTGAGATAATGAGCAACATCCTGTCTGTACAGAGGGACAAACAACCTGGTTGCACATGTTGATGCAGGATTCTGGCATGGTATTAAGGGCTTTAGCAGCAGGCAAGTTCATGCCAGCGTGATGTTGGCCTCACAGATGTGTAAATGGGTCATATATGAAATATAATAGGAGGAGAAGGTAGATGGAGGTTGGCACGTCGCCTTGCTTTTTGTGTACAACAGGGATGTAGTTGATCCATGCTGGGTCCATTACTGACACAGTCGATGCCATCTGCCACTAATGCTGCCTTCATAATCATCTCTGTACCCCATGCTTGTGTGCTGGCTTTTTAATAAACTCCAATTTCAATTTAGTGCACCCCAAACACTGTTCGATGGTGATCAAACCACATGGAGGAAAATGGCTATAAGAGGTCACAGAGTTTGTAAAGTTCAGGTGACTCATTTGCAGCTTTCTTAGAGAGAGTCATTTCTTTTCTGCACATGGTTTTTGCACCATGAGTGTGAGCTTTAGGAGTTTCACACAATAGTCAACTATCAAAACCACTAGTCGACACTGTGCATCGTTGTAGACTAATAGTTCATCTGTGGTTTTAGCACGGTGCAGTCATATAACAGTGGCAATACATCTACATCACAGCAGATATGCAGCTGGGGTAGTTTTTGTTGTCATGCGTGAATTTAACACTGTTGGGGCACTAAAGCAGCAGACATGCAGCAAGAGGCAGAAAGAAACATGGCTATACATCCCAATGCTTGACTATGATCGACAGTATGGCACTGACCAAAGGTGGACATAACTTAAGTTGTTGTTGAACAATTTGTTTGACTAATCACTTTCTATATTATGCCATGTTAAATAAACAGAACTTAAGGTATTTATTTCAGTCCAAATGGTGTAAGCGTAGCTTTGCTGCTGGGCGCTGATGTTGCAATGTAACCAAATATTAACTTTCACTTCTTGGCAATATACGTTTTTTGACAGCACTCAAACAGTTTCTCCAGCTCAGACAAGCCTGCTGGGGGTTTAGTTCAATCAGATCGCCGCTCATCGGTAAACGGCCTCTCAGAGCCAATCGAGGACTGTGCTATTTCACCTACCTCTAGGTGGGTCCCGCCTACATTAGTTAACCCTTTACTGGTTGTATTTGAGATTTGAATAATATCTATCTCCTGTGATTAATCGAGTAGTCGACTACTTTTTGGGAGTAATTGATGACTACTAAAATGCAGCAGTCGTGAATGCCCTACTTGAGCTTAATAGTCTTTTTCTGCTGTCCCATTTCAGACAAAGAAACTACATTGTCTTTCATTATGAATAGCTGTTATACTGCTGTTTCTTGGAATTGCTGTTTGGCTCTCCTTTGAATTTCCATCGCACTTTCCAGTCCTTATTTTTTTACCTTGGAACAGATTTGTCATCCACTTTCAGGGAGTCCAGTGTGATTGGGTTTGTCTAGGTAGGCTCAGCAAAAATAAACCTATAAAATGGGCCCACAGTTGTTTGCAGGATCTGCTCAATGTGTGAGCTTGCATGGACGTTCTGCAAAAGAGTTGATTTATGATTTGGTTTGGTTTGGTTTGGTTTGGCTTTGCTGCTAACCTCAATATGTTCAGTTGGCTGCTTCAGAATGAATTGGGCTGGTCCTGTTAGCCTATTTAATTTGTTGTTTGAAAAATATACTAAGTAGCATTGAGGCATTGTTGGGGATTGTTTTCAGATGGACGGGGCTCAGTCAACAAACAATGGTTGTCATAACTAAGCCTTTTTTAATCTGCACTGCTGCTCACCATCTAGACATAAAGACCAGCAATCTCCTTTAAGGATTATCTACTTTGCAGGGGTATCTGCTTTGGGATTTGTGCTGTGTTTAGTTTTGTAAACATGAATTGTGTTGGCCATGCCCATGTTTGTATTTGGTTACTCTAAATAACTAGTGCTCTTGTGATGGTTCAGCAGCTCAAATTGTATTACTTGGTGAATCCTAACTTTCAGTGTTTTATTCAACCAGCTGAGCCATGAATCTAATTGGGAAGATTATATTAGATGAAGAATTTTGTAAGAAGGAAAAACATAAAACATAAAATAAACACAGTAGTTTTAGAAAAACATTAGGAAGTAAACAGTATGGAAACATTTTTAGATGGGTGTTAAATACCATTTCATATTTAAATTAGGCGGGAGATGGCAGTGTGGATACTATTGCTTCCCCTTTCACTTGTATGCATAGATAGAAACACCACTAACCGATTGAAGGGGAAGATACAGTAAAAGTCAGAGATGTCAGTAAAGTTAAAACGCTCCAAGGAAACACAAAAGTAATTTAACTGGTAATTAAGGCTGTCAATCGATTAAAATATTTAATTGCGATTAATCGCATGATTGTCCATAGTTAATCGCGATTAATCGCAAATTAATTACTTTCTTTATCTGTTCAAAATGTACCATAAAGGGAGATTTGTCAAGTATATAATACTGTTATCAACATGGGAGTGGGCAAATATGCTTTATACAAATGTATGTATATATTTATTATTGGAAATCAATTAACACAAAACATGACAAATATAGTCCAGAAACCCTCACAGGTACTGCATTTAGCATAAATATATATTATATTGAATATGCTCAAATCATAACATGGCCAACTCAAACCCAACAGGCAACAACAGCTGTCAGTGTGTCAGTGTGTCAGTGTGCTGACTTGACTATGACTTGCCCCAAACTGGGCATGTCTGTAAAGGAGAGACTCATGGGTCAGAGGTCAAGGGACCCCTGTGAAAATGTCCGTGCCAGTTTTTTCTGGCCAAAATTTAGCGCAGTTTGGAGCATTATTTAGCCTCCTTCACGACAAGCTAGTATGACAGGGTTGGTACCAATGAACTCCTTAGGTTTTCTAGTTTCATATGATGCTTCACTCTAGCTTTAAAACTGAGCCCACTACAACCAAAAAATAGCAAGTTGCGTTAATGTGTTAAAGAAATTAGTGGCGTTACAACAAATTTACGTTAACATGTTATAATAATATAATAATATGGTAACATAACATATTAGAAGAAAGTAATATTTTCAGTCAAAAACAAAACAGTGCAAAATATGGGGACATTTCTAAAGGATTTTAAGTAACTGTATCCTTTTATATTCAGAAATAATACACAACTAACATCAGGTAATTGTTTTTTGCTTCCAAATGTAGTATACTGTTTAAAACACACTATTATAGGCCCAGGCATTGGGAGGAACCTACAGTTTTGATGTAAAAGGGACAGGGAGAAGAGAGCAGCTTGTCATCTGATACACGGGGAGTTGTCTCTCTGGGATATTTTCAGACTCCTCAAATAACCACAATGGCCGGTTATATTTTCGGTGCTCCCAGCGAAGGAAAAGGGCTGGTTGTGGTAAATATTTTCTTTGACTCACGGAGCCCAGGCTGAATTATGTTGCAAGAGGGTTTCATACTGTGCAGTATGTGTGGTGCTGGTCTGGCCTACAGGTGTTTCCTCAAAGGAAAATGTTACTCACAGAAAAGTCACTGAATGCAGTCATACAGTATGTGTAGGCTGTATACATGGGATGAGTGAGAGGTAGACTGATAGTAAAACAATGCAGACGTCAGTGTAACATGCTCAAACTCAAAATGTCACACAGCTACAGTTCTGAGCTTGTTTTGAGAGTCTGATTCACAACATTATCGTGTTGTTGGTTGTCGTTGTATGACATCAGCCAGACCTATTATTCAAATGGCTGGATATGGTTTTATTATAGGCTACTCTTGTTGTACATTTTGCTCGATATAGTTCATGAAATCAATTATAAAACACTGTTTCTCAACCAAGCTTGTTACTGCTAGTAAACACAGTCGTAGATTGGCCTGGTTCCCTTTTGCTTGTGATGACAATAGCATGTCCAACCACATGCTGTCATGGTCTCCACACAGTCATCATGACTTCACCGCTCGCCACTTTGTGGTGGTCTTTCCTCCAATCTGTCTCATCAGGGTGGTTCCTCTTGTTTGTCAAGAATTAAACTATATATTCGTTAACAAATTTGCTTTCAAAAGCAATACTACGCTGTCGTAAAACCCAGTATTTCAAAGACAACGGGCCAATTGTTTTCTTATAAAACTAGCTGGGCTGATTAAGACTGGAGAAACGTGGCTGTTGAAAATGAATTAGGCTGGAAGTTGTTGCTTTGAAGATTAAAGCTGTGTTTAATCGGGAACCCAACTGTGCAGATTTTCCTGTGTCCTTGTTTTTGTGGCATGCAAGGCTATCTCAAGGCAAGGCGTCTTTGTTTTGTTGTTGTATCTTTTCTCCATCTTGTGACTGTCTTCCCTTTTTATCCCACACGCCCACACTTGACTGCGATATTACCCTCTGATGTTTAATTTAAACAATAAATTCTGTTTATTTCTGTCTTCCAGAAGCGCAGCCATGGGGAAAGGATGCATCACAGTCACCAAGTACTTTCTATTCCTCTTCAACCTCCTCTTCTTTGTAAGTAATCACATTTCTTCATCACTGCTTTGTGGCAGTGCTGCAATAACTGCAATGCAATGCATAGCGTGCGCCGTCAGAATCATGTCACATGACTTCCGCTTTGTCAGCAGCTTTATTTACCTAAGATAGAAAGATAGGTACAGTATGCTGCTTCAGCTGAATCAGGCACTCGTGACGCATTGGGATGCCTTTCAGCAGTAGTTTTTATTTGAATAAGAGTCCTTATTCAAATAGCACCAGAGATTAGTGGAGATGCATAGGGAAATGTCGCTGCAGCTCTGCCTGGAGCGAGAGACTTCACAGAGCGCCTCAGCACAGCCAGGTCTAAACAACAGCAGATGGTTTCTGTTTGATTCCTCCTCTCTCACACCGGCCACAACGTGAAGTCCAGGGGTTGATAAAACCCCAGTCTCCTAAAACTGACTCTGCGAGGATGTCCAGACCTTTCCAATGAGACTGCGGCTGTAAACCTGACGCAGACCTTTTGATGTGAACTAGTGTCTAATAGGAAGCGTGTGTGTTTGTGTCAGTGTTTGTCCATGTGGACGGATTAGACTAATGGAGGCTAGGGAAGCCAGGAAGTGGTGGGCTAATGATGGCTGCCGGGAGCTCAACAGTACCTTGAAATGAACAGCTCTTAACCAGGGCTCTAATGACTGCTGTGGGGTCTGGGAGGAGGAGGGGAGCTGGTGAATCAACAGAGCCTCTCATTTATGGATTTTGCCCCCACTACAGTGCCCCACAACTTCTAAACAAGGGCCCTCTTAATTACATAGAAGTTCTGAGCTTCATTTCCTCATTACAAGGATATATAAGGTAAAACTGATTATTTTCAGACGCCAGAGACAAAGTGTTTCAGTATAGAAGTGATGATTGTTCTCATTTCTGATTGTCTTGACCCCTTTATCCTTACTTAACACTGTTGCTGTTCTGAATAGGATATGGATGACTGAGTGTGACTGGTAGATTTCTGTTTGGCTGGCTGGCTGGCTGTTAATTGTGAGGAAAAACCAGCAAAGTGGGTCTCTTGATCCTCTCCACATCCTCTTTCTCTCTGCACATTGCTGTGAGAGAAAGAGACGAGCAGAAAGAGAGACAGAGTGAAGAGTTGGGATCTGATTAATTCCAGATGTGACAGACTGAGGACGTATAAATAAGGCCCTCTCTGTTTTAAGACACACCAGCACAGATGCTGTGTTTTACTCACATGAGATTTGGTTCCTGATTCTTTTCTGTTTCTCCTCTGCAGATCTTCGGGGCAGTGATCATGGGTTTTGGCCTGTGGGTCCTCTTTGATAACCAGAGCTTCATTGCTGTTCTACGTAAGTGTTGCAACACTCCCACACACACACGCAGTCCTTGATGCCACGTCCTTAAGTGATAAACAAAACTCACATGAGCACTTTTGACCCATGTCAGTTCTGCTGGTCAGAACACAGTAGAAAATGGAAATAGAGATTGGAGAGTGTGCCTGTCAAATCCTAAAACTTCTGGCCTACTTCGCAGAGCTTAAGTGGATTTTATCCCATAGGAATCATTCCCAAGTAACCAGGAAGGGATTTACACAACAAACTAAAAATGTGACTCACAGATGAAGCTTTATGACTTCCTCAAGCTTCTCTGTAGACTCACACTGATAGACACATCTGGGGAGTGGGTTAGTCAGGGGAGGTGGCAGGCTCACAATTACCAAGGCATACCAAGTTGTTTTATCTTATGACAGTAAATAGCAGCTTTATTTGCCCCACAGTTTCCACACAGAGCTGTACTTTGAACTTGCAGCTTCTCTCGCCTCCCCAGACGGCAGAGGTGCAAAGATAAAATCTCCCACCTTCACAGATGTTGTCACAGATCTATTTGTAGACGCTGCGTAGTGAAAAAAAAACCTCCGAATTGCATTCTCCTAAGAGGCAAAGTTATCTGCTTTGTCATAGACAACAATATGTCTAACTTAGGTTATCTACTGCGAAGACACCAGAGGAAGCATAATGAAACCCAGCTCCAGCTGAAAAGAGCAAGGAACCACAGATGGAAACTCTTAGTTGCCATAAATCTCGTTATAAATGCTTTCAGTGTGTTCATCCCGGATGGAACATTGCCGAAGGCAGCGTCGAGGTTTTCTCCCAACGTCAATCTATAAAGAAGAATTCTTTCAATTTATTATCTGGCAACTTAATATGTGTTGGAAGTCAAGCAAAATGAAACTGGGATACCCCTTTCCTATAGGAGATATGATGCGGATCGCAAAGCTACAGAACGTGTTAACCCATTCAGAGCAACCTCAGATGTGGGTATAGCATGTCCACTGTGCCAGTCTGAAAGAGATTTACTGCTTTTATACCGACAACATTTGTCCAAGAGTGAATAACTTTTCTCGAGCTGCAACCGATTAGGTTGAATTAAGCAGCTTGATTATCCACCCGTTGTTTCAGTCATATCTTCAAGCAAAAATACCCAATGTGAGCATTTTCTGCTTTTTCTCTGTTTTATATCATTGTAAACTGAATACTAGGGCTGTACCAGACCTAAGAGATTCTATGTCGACTAACACTCATATGATTTTGTCGGCTAATCAGTTAGTTGATTTAATCGACAGATCTGGGAAACGGAATTTCTCCACGAAGAATCACACAAAAGCACCACTTTAAATCTTGTGTTTACCAGAGATGTGCTCATGAGCTTCTTGTAAATAAGTAATTCTGTATGAAAAAGCATAGAAATCAACTAATCAACAAAAAAAATCTTAGTCGACTAATCAACTGAGAGGGAGGCAGCCATACTGAATATCTTTTTGTTTTGGTTGACAACAAAATAATCTGAAGACATCATCTTGAGCTCTGGGATATTGTGAATGATAATTTTCTACATTTTATAGACTCGACGAATACTGATTAATAGAGCTGTCAAAGTTAACAAGATAACGCGTTAACACAAATTAGTTTTAATGCCATTCATTTCTTTAACGCAACTTTAGATTTTTAGGTTGTAGTGGATAGTGGGTTTTAAAGCTAGAGTGAAGATTTGCATCATATGAAGCTAGAAAACCGAAGGAAGGAAAGGAAAAACTGCCATGGCCATTGTCAAAGGGGTCCCTTGACCTCTGATCTCAAGATATGTGAATTAAAATGGGTTCTATGGGTACCCACAAGTCTCCCCTTTACAGACATGGCTACTTTGTGGTTATCACATGCAGTTTGGGGCAAGTCATAGTCAAGTCAGCACACTAACACAATGACAGCTGTTGTTGCCTGTTGGGCTGCAGTTTGCCATGTTATGATTTGAGAATATTTTGTATGCTAAATGCAGTACCTGTGAGGGTTTCTGGGTCTCTAATTTGCATGTAATTGCGATTTACTATGGACAATTATGCAATAAATAGCGATTCAATATTTTAATCGATTGACAGCCGTACTGATTAAACAAGAGAATAGTCTGCAGATTAATCAATGGTGAAAATAATCACAAGTTGCAGTCCCAACTTTTTTAGCCTCTGTTTGCAGTCAATAAGTATGGGAAGTTGTATGATGAGAAAGGCCTTTCTCTGAGGGCTGAGCAGAACTAGAGAAATCTATATTTAGGCTAGAGGTCTGCGCTGCTTTGACTAATGAGTTGTGAAAAGGCGGAAGTTATGACGAAGACCAGCCAGAACTGACCTTGTGTCCTAAACTAGTCCGACTGGGTCTTGTCTTCCTCCAGCTCATATTTCAGCTCTTGAGGTCACTACTCAAGGAGGAATCGCTCCAAGGTTGTTATTGAGCTGAGTTTGCTTATCTCCAGTCAGCCGTCCAGAATATAAAGGGCAATACAGTATCCATCATCCCTGCCAGGCCCAGTCCTATTGTTATGATAATCCAGCTGTTGCTTCTGAGATAGCAGAGATCCTGCTCCACTGATACCCTGAGGATATCCCTTCCTATGTGGGGCTTGATGACCTTCTCTCCTCCATGTATTTTTGTTCCCTGTAGCCAGGAGGGGTTGACTTCAACTCCGAATTGCATCCCTCACTGGAAACCTCTTACCCGCTGTAGAGGGAAACAAAAACCAAAGCTGCAGGCAACTCTGTTTATTGACTCTGTGTGTTCCCCTCAGAAGTTGTACCATTGCCTGACCATAAACAGGATCTCTGTGTTTTCAGTTTCCATTCTTTATGAGTTGCATTAATAGAGGCCTCTGCAGCTGTCCCAATGACTTCAGCGAGGGGAACTTCGGGAATGTTTTGGTTTCAGGATCCCTATTTCTCGGTTGAAAGGCCATCTTCCCCTCACTCTCTATATCAATACAGTGCTGTTAATAGTTTACCTCAGTGACATTGAGTTTACTGTATCTTGCTGGCACTTGCCAAAACACAGCTTGCCTTGTGTTTAAACAAAAGTCAGCCTGGAAAGGAGGTCTGTGAGCCAGAGAGCGCGCCAAAGCCCAGTTTGGAAATATGCTGAGGATTATTTTAGAAACTTTCCAAAGTCACAAACAGAGAGAAGAGAACTCGGTTGGAAAACGACTTTTCTTTGGGCCGCTTTAACTCTAGAAATTAAGCACAAAGACGATGTACTTATGTTTAAATCTGTATATAATGTCAACCGTGACTTTTCTTCATCTCTATACGAGCTGAATGTGTGGCTCTGGTTATGTTTACAGAAGGACGTGCATAACAAACAGTCCGCCCTCCTCCCTCAGCAGCAGCTTTCTTGAAGGGCACCATAATTCTTGCCTCTTTTTTAAATGGAAAGTTCCATTGGAAATCACCCGAGGAACTATTTTAAAGTATCTAGCAGCGACCTACATGGAAACATGCCATGGTACACGACAGAACAGCACAGTAACCAGGCGAACACAGGCTGACTTACGTGTATTTGAAATTACCACAGAACACAGATGCCAGCTGCACCACAGCAGGAAGGTTGTAAAGTACAGGCTCTGTTGCTCTGCAACTTTGACACACCTGACAGGAAATACCTTTTTTGAGCTTTAAAAGACTTTAATTTTAAGAATGTAGGATAGATAACAACCAAGATTTTAAAGTCCGCCTGAATAGAGTGCTATAGGAGTTAGCATTTTAGCCCTTCTGGTTCCCTTGTCTGGAAGTCAATGGGTTGTTTGAATGGGTTTGTATTAGTTAGACGCCTGAAATAAGGTCTGTGGTTAACACAAGCTTCAGAGATTTTAACGTTTTGTTCTACGATATAAAATACGTCAGTAAATACCCCACTCGGGAATTTTGAAGCTTTAATATGTCTTAAAAAAGGCGGTTGTTAACAAATGGTTAAATGTGACTTCTAAATGTCATGACGCCGACTCGTTTGTCTTTACAGCCTCGTTCAGTATACTCCTGTTCATGCGACCCTAGTTCGTTTATAGCCTAACGTTAGCTTTTTACTTGTGGCGATTGTATTTACACTTCAAAAATCATAAAAGCGGTGTTCATTTGTGAAGATTATCTTGCTGTATGAAACATGTAACTATCATAAACATTTTGCCACAGAGCTTATTTTCTGCAATAATCCAAAACCCAATGGAAAAACCCCCATTGGCTTTTTAAGTCGAGGGAACCCAGGGCTAACTTCCTGGTTGGCCTACAAAAATCCGTCATCCCTGCATCACTGTATGTTTCATTGCTACCGTAGCTACGGATTCTACATGATGCTGGAGGAGAAAAACCATGTCAAAGATTAGACGTATTGCCATAATATGCCAAGAATATTAGAAAACGGCTTCAATTAGAATTTCAGAAGTGGTCACAGCGGAGAATCGTTTTGAGGTTGCATTAGTGTTGCATGACGTTTCCTCTAACTCCAGGGTGTATGTTTTTACTGGAACAAGTGTTCATTTAATCACGGGGCTGCAGGGAGACTACACACAAACATCTTTCTCCATTATAGCTCCCACTGTTAGATAACCATAAAAAAACGGGCTTATGATCTACATGGAAAATATGTTTTTTAAGGTCCACTGACTAAATCTCCATTATGTTGATTTAATGTGCCACAGTGAGATAGTTTTGCTCCACGTTGAGTCTAATAACTGTATGAAATCATAGAAATCTAGCAGAAAAAAATGACGGCCATGTATCTTGCAATCCTAGTTCAGCTCTGCAACTTGCGTCACTGCTTCCTTTGGTCCATCTCTGCTCTAGATATCGATCTGTTATGCCACTAACTAGATACTCGGCAGTCTCTTGCATGCTTTAGTTTGGCAGCACTCATGTTTCATCAGTGTATCTCAATTCTGCTTAAACCATTTCATGCATCTTCCCGTATTCTTCAGGTAATTCCTGTTTTTAAAAAGCCTATGGACATCTGTTTGTGCAGACACTGGTTGTGTGTGCGTGTGTGTTAGAGAGCGAGAGATTGAAATAACATGCTTCAACAGAGTGCTGGATATAGAACATACAGTATCCTTGTCTGCCTCCCGTTAAATGCTACCCTGTAGCCACATAAGCACTCCGCATATGTTGACTGATGTACTTTTAGCTTTCAATTACTCTCAAACTACCACAACATGTGTTGCTCTGGTAACCCATTTAGAGTCAGCGATGTACATGTACAGTATGTAATGATGTCTTTGTGCCAGGGTGTCTCAGTACACTACACCATCTATATACAAAACACAATGTACATAAAATATATATATATATTTTGCTTTAGGGCTGAAACTAACGATCGTTTTTTTATTATTGATTAATCTGCAGATTATTTTCCTGACTAATTGATTAATCGTTTGGTCAATAAATTGTCAAAAAAAAGAGTAAAAAGTCTTGTTTTAGTCCGACCAACAGTTCAAAACCTAAAGATATTCAGTTTACAGTAGCTAGAAAAGCAACAAATCCTCACATTGGAGAAGCTGGAACTAGAGGATGGTTGAAGTTTTTGCTTGAAAAATGACTCTTGATTATTTATAGAATGGGGTTTCCTATTGGCAGAGTGGTTAAGATGCAAATAACTGTGATGTCCTTGGTTTAATTCCAGCTGTCTCTATATTATCAACTGTCCATTACAGGCAAACATGTCATAAGTACATAATACTTTAAAAGGTATGTAGAGCTGCAACGATTATTTGTCAATTATTAAATTAATCGCCAACTATTTTTAAACGATCAACGATATTTTTCATCATTTTATAGACCAAACAACTAATCGATTAATCGAGAAAATAATTGTTAGTTGCAGCCCTAAAAATATGTATATACTAACACGTAAAATATATTAAACTATCCTGGGAATGAGCTGTTATAAGCAACAAATAATCAAATTCATGGGAGAACCTGTAGATTCCGTCGTATGAAAAATAAATAGGTTTTCACTCTTGATTTAAAAATCTCATTTGTGTTTACGTCTGTAGTCGAGTGTCGTGGTTTATCCGAAAGAAATGGGGCATGGTGGGAAAATGCAGTGCCGCCCTACAGATTGCTTATTTTTCTTTGGAAGAAAGACACAGCTTGCATCCTGTGATAATGAGTGTACGTGATGCAGTATAAAGACTGAGGATGTCTGCAAAGTAAGGTGGTGCTATTATCATGAAGCAGCTTATAGTCTGACTTGGATGCCTGTGTGGACGAATGTTGGCTCAGTGGATGTACAGTCATTAGGTTTTACACAATAGAGCTGTACTTGGAACGACACCGTGGGATAATTAATATTCATTGTGCGTGAGTGTATATCTGATGATTGCTGCATGAAGCATCAGCAGCTAACGTGACAAGGGAAGCCAAGAACATTATATTATATTCATTGAGCAGTGTTGGAGGAGCTGCTGTCTGACAGCTTCCTCACCAAAATGAATGGGAGGGAGTTATCTGATAGCTCTGGCTGATTCGCTTGGCCCAGGAACCTCTCAGTGTTGGAGCCATTTCACAGAGCTCGGATTCTGGCTTCATGTGCCGACCGAGCTCTGACTCTCTGGAGCTCCTCCAGCCCAGATAACACACGGCCACATAGTGGCTCCAGTTTATCTCCTCTCCAACCTTCCAATCTTCCATTTCAGTCCCTGCACCCTCCTCCTCCTCCTGGAGCTCGCCACATACCAAAGAGGGAAATCAATTAATCTCACACACATTGGTCCAACTCTCTCTGGTGGCCAATTAAAATAATCTTTTGTGGGAGAAAAGCAGCACAATGTTCTGCATTGAATTGAGAAGTGGAAGGTTTGCACTGTGAATCATTTCTGGCTCGCTGTAACCGTCTGTATCAAAATGGTTTTCGCATGTGACCGAGGCCTTCCTCTGAGCTGCATTTGTTTAACTGTGGTTAAAATAGAAAAAACAAGAGAGAGATCAGGGCCCTGCTGCTGTTATTTTATCATGAAAAATCATGTGTGAATGCATTTGGTGTGCTAATTGGTTGTGTTTTTGTTTAAAAAAAAAAAAAAAAGCAGCAGAGGTTTAACTTAAAAAGCTGAATTTAACTACCAACTGTTGCCATACAACTATGAGCAGGTGTTTAGCACACAGTGCCCACATAGGTTTCAGCGGTCTAACCCTTTCCGTGTGTCTCTGTCTGTTTACATCTGTTTTTTTCCAGAGGAATCATCAGACACAGTGAAAGTGGCGGCCTACATCCTCATCGGAGTGGGTTCCTTGTCAATGGCCATGGGCTTCTTCGGCTGCTTAGGAGCCATCTACGAAATCCGTTGTCTGCTGGGTCTGGTGAGAAATTACATTCACTTTAAGCTCAAATGCTAACATGCTATAGCTTGGTCTCATTTTCTAAGAGGCAGAGATAGGGTTAACACCCCCACCACAGCGAGATGAGGCAGTTTAAAACTAAATGTGCATGTGACATTTATGTAAGATCTAACATCTGACCACCGTTATTACCACACAGGAAACTAAATGTTCTGTTCGATGACAGAGAAAATAAATAGGTCTTCATCCTCAATTGAAAAACTCTTAGTCGAGGGGCACCCTGGTGATCTATGCTGAGCATGACCCCCAACATCCTCCATTAGAGTCTGGCCGAGGACCTTTATATCTCTCTCTCTCTCTCTCTACTCATTTCCTGTCATCTCTCTAATGTTGAGTCTCTAAATAAAGGCATACAATTCCTAAAAATAATAGTTTAAAAAAATCTCAGTAGCTTGTTTACAGGGCCGACCATCTATATATTATTGTATATATTGTGTTGTAGCTACTGTACACTTACGTTTTGCACAAAACATTCACCTAAACGCTAGAGGTGGGCAGATCGATCTGAAAATATCGATACTACCAATAACTATGCCTCGTTTTTCTGAAGAAAGAGGAGCATTGTTTGGCGCTATTTCACAGATGTGAAAGAAGCTTTTGCTTTTGTGTAGTTATTTGCAATAACAAACTTTTAGAGCATTCATTATTCTCAACAAGTAAATGTTTGCATTGTTTATTAAAAAAAAAACGTTTTTCATGTTTGCACATTCAATTTACCAATAATTAAAAAAAACATATTTTTGGTATTTGTCTTTTAAAAGTGTCCTGTTTTTTAACATGCATTTGATAAGTAATGAACAGAGGACAGCAACATGAAAGTATATAAACTGCTTTTGATTATAAAAAGAATGGTATAGGTATTGGTGATTTTGGCCTGTATTACTTGGTATCGGATCGAAAACAAATTTTGCAGTATCGCCCTCCCCTACTTTATGCACCTGCTTGAGATCTCAAGCTTGGCTAAGAACACATGATAGATTCCTGCTGACAGTAAAGCCCTTTTCACATTTGTGCTTATGTGTGGGCCGGGGCCTCGCAGCATGTGTGGATTTAGCGAGGGGGAGGGGGGTGACAGGGATAAAGCCAGGGAGACGTAGGGGGTACAACAAGAGTGGGGATGGGTGCACGACCTCTACAGCGTTAAACCTGCTCGGGGTTAACTGAAGAACTGCTGTGACCTACTTCTCCCAGTGACAGTGACCAGCTGGCAGGGGACCCCCCATCACACACACACACACGCCACCTTTACACACAGGGAGGACACACTGTGCATGAGGCAGTGGATCTTTAATGGCTTACATCATTCTTGCAGAAGGCTTTAGAGATTAGAGACTCTAAACACAGATTAACAACAATTTAAAATGAAAGGTAAAAATGTCTGCCCAAGAGTTTTTCTTTTCTGCTTGTTTATTTTATATAATGTGTTGGTTTTTTTTAACCTGCAGGAAATGATTTTTTTTGGCCACATGGGAGGGAAACAAGTTCTGATGTATCATCTTTTAACCTGATATGATGAACTTGTTTGCAAACCGTTGCTTATTTACACATTCAGCAGTTATGCAGCAACATTATCATTCATTTGGAGTTTTGTTTCTGTTCACCTGATGAATGCAAGTCCACACTTTACTCTGTTTTTGGAAAATATTCCTCTTTAGCTGCTAAAAGCTCCACTGTGCTCACCAGCCAGTCACTAACCGTGTCTGTCTGCTGTTTGGTGCTGTTGAGCAGGTAGTGTACAATGAGTTTTTAGAGATTTTTCTCTGAAAACAGCTGCCTGCTGCGGCCTAAAACAACACTAGAATGCTAAAGTTGCAGGCTGGACAGATAAACCATGAGCTGAAACTCCCAATAAAGCTCCATGAAGCCGAGGGGAGCTGCAGATTCTGCTGATGATTCTCCCTAGGTTCATCACTACATGCAACCCTTTTCACATTGTTATTAAATTGTCATTTGTCACTATGGGTAGGGCAAAAATCGATACAGCATAGTATCACGATATTTTGATCAGTACTGTCAGTGCTTTAAAAGTTTAGATTATGAATGTTGTCATACTGACCTTTCCCTTTATCCCCCACAGTACTTCACCTGCCTCCTGCTCATCCTCATCGCCCAGGTCACTGCTGGAGTTCTCATCTACTTCCAAAGAGATCGGGTAAGACTCTAGCTCTACTTTATCACTCTACTTCTCTCCCTTCCCTTTTTCTCAATTTCACTTCTTTATAATTTGTCCTCCTGTCTTTACAGTATTTATTATTAGTCTTCTTATTTTCTTCCCCATTTCGCTTCCTGTCCTAATTTTGACCTTCTTTAGCTCTTTAACTCCTACTTCTCATGCTCTCTCCCTCCCACCACCCTTCCTCCGAGTGGTACAACTGGGGGCCTACTGTGCTTTCCGTCTTCACATCTGTGACTGGCTGCGCTTAGGTCTTAGCTAAACCTGTTAGGGAGCCCCCTGCATCCTGTGATGAAACACAGTTTTATACCTCAACGAATGGAAAGTGCCGTTTGTGACTCATGTGACGCTGGATGATGGTAGAAAGTGAGATGAAGCGGGTGGACTGAAGTAGATGTGTGACAACTGTAGAGGAAGTAGCAAGCGCGCTCTCGCACTCAATGTTTCCATTTTTGTCTTTCTTGGTTTCTGTCTTTCCTCTGGGTGTTTTGTTTTTTGTGTTAGAGGCGGAAGGCAAACAAACTCGTGCTGTGTATTGTTGTTGAAGCTGCTGTCATGTGCTGACATATTAAATTGGTATGTCTAACACTGCTTCATCTAAAACAGTAATTATCACCCCAGCAGGGACAGAAAGCCCGTTCTACTGAAGTCTTTGATGAAACAGTGCCCCCTACAGGCCAGATCACACACTCAACAGGGTTGATTGAATATGTTTTGATACAAACCAAACTGTAAAACTCTTTACAGCCTTTGATAGACTGATAGATAGATAAATAAGCCCAGGGGGAAAACTTTAGTCATTGATACTCAGGAAAATCAGAAAACAAGTCAGACGGGTCACACAGATATCATCACTGTTCAGTGGAAACCATATGCACCTCAGGATTTTGAATATTTCATGTAAACTAGGGCTAAAAAACATTACAGCCAGATGTCAAGAACACATCCAATATTACAGGTCTTTTGTGAGCTTTAAATCTGCAGAGCATTTGGGCGTCTTTAACAGGTCACTCAACACAGTTTTGAAGTTACCAGATACACAGTAAAAGGGGGTGACCATCAAAACAGAAGTAGGGTTTGAACTCTTCTCCTGTGTTTTTCCTCTAAAACTTATTCTGTTGGGCTCAAATCAATTATCACACCAGTCTAAACAATAGAGCCAGTGTGTTTGCACCGTGTGTGTGAAGGGAGTGTTTTGTTTGAACACGCCAACCTCTCGGACTGGTTTCATATTCTGAACTTGTCCGTTCCCTCCCAGGACATAAAAGGCCTTTCCTTTGATAACCGCCACACCTGTAGGATTCAGGATAGGCGGACGCTGCTGTCGCCCTTTCAGCTGTTAGCCCTCCAGCACGCATGTGTGTGTGTTTGTGTGTGTATCTGTGAGAGCACGTGTGTGTCCGCAGCCTGTAGACGCGCTCTCTGTGTTTAAGGCTTACCACAGGGCAGGGTGGTGCCATTTCCCAGAATAGGGAGAGGCTCTCGCTCATCTCCTGTAGAGCTCTGAAGATACGCCGCCGCCACCGCCACCGCTCTGTGGTCTCACACACATAAACACTGAGTTGTGCTCCTACTATTTGTGCAATGTTTCAGCCCAGCGCGGGACTTCAGAGAAATACCACCCGAGGTGTTGCCTTAAGAAACATTAAGTTCAGATGTTGCCAGTTAATTTTAGAACAAGATTTAGCGTGGGTGTATTTGTTTTCTTTTCTCCAACACTGTCTTTACCCGGCACCAAAGATTGATTTCTATGCGGTCGCTCTGTTTATGCCTTACATACAAACATGTTCACACATAATTCATAGTTCATGTACACAGCTCTCTACAGTATTTGTATCAATAAAACCTTGTTGATCATGTATTCTCATCTCCTCTCCAGTTGAAATTTGAGATGTCCAACATCATAAGGGGCATGATAATCAACTACACCGGAGAGAACAGGACCACAGAGCAGACCTGGGACTACATCCAGAAGACGGTGAGTCAACTCTTCAACCTGGTCTGAACAAGACACACCCAAAAGTCTGAATGCACCAAACAAGTCTGTTGTAATGAAGTGTCAGTTCACGTTGCTGGTACCATTAATACTCCTTGAGTTTGGATTCTTATTGTCATAAGGACATATGCTACATAGATCCATGAACAGCAGCAGGTTGGATTAACAGATGTCAACTTAAGGGACTCTTACAGTAACATGAGCGTATATATTTATAGAATTGGTGTCTTCTGTGTGAATTGAACTCTTAACCCTTCAGTCTCATGTTCTTTTAATTGTAATGCTGCGTCCACACAGCGTCAGCAGAATGGGAAGAACAGGAAACAATGTAAAAAAACTATGGCGGGGCCTATCACAGGGCTGACATATACCATTCACACCTATGGGCAATTTAGGGTCAACAATTAACCTAACCTGCATGTCTTTGGACTGGAGAACCCAGAGAAAACCCACGCTAACGCGGGGAGAACATGGAAATACCACACGGAAAGTCCCCAAGCCAGATTGTTCTTGCTGTGAGGCGACGGTGTTAACCACTGCATCACCGTGCCGCCCCTCAGCCCTGTAGTCATATAATGTATTTTTTTTAGTTTCATCTGTTAATGAACTGTTCCAAATACGCTGCAAAAGTAACTTATTTAGGCTATTTAAAGGATGTGATGTAGCCTCGTAGTCACGTCATTTAAATGGCCTAAATTAGTTACTTTTGCGACGTATTTGGAACAGTTCATTAACAGATGAAGCCAAATACAAATGATGGGCGTATAAACTGTGTATAGCTCCTTTTAAACTAACTGAATTGATTGTAAGTATTAGTGTAAATATTGGATTTTTATGCCTCTGCGCCGCGGCCAGAGATACTACAGTATGTGTTCGGGTTGTCTGTCCATCCGTCTGTCCGTCCCATTCTCATGGATGTGATATCTCAGAAACGCCTTGAGGGAATTTCTTCAAATTTGGCACAAATGTCCGCTTGGACTCAAGGATGAGCTGACTAGATTTTGGTGGTCAAAGGTCACTGTGACCTCGCAAAACACTTTTTGGCCATAACTCAATAATTCATATGCTAATTATGACAATTTCACACAAATGTCTAACAGGATCAAATGATGAAGTAACACACATGGAAGTAAACTGCAACTTGAGTGGTTGGCGAAGGCGGGAATTCCAATAGTTAGTTGTAACTGCCAGGGGGGGAGGCTTTGCAGCCATTTACCACGAGTTATGTTGGCCCTTGGTTCTTTTCACCAAGTGGGATATAAAGTATTGTTGTTGGAAATTCCTGAAATAGGAATTACAACTTGGATGCTGATGTGAACGGTTTACAGACTTGGTTGCTCGTATTTACGGTCTAAGAACGCTATAATGTCACTTTCAGACTTAATTAAGTATCCATAGGGGTCTAGACATGCAGAACGTTTTGGTTTTATGTGTCCAGGTTTTGACATTAGTGTCTAAGTTTTCTGTCTTGAGTCCAGTGCACTGGAGGTCAAAATATTAGAAAATTACATTTAAATAACTTGTCACTCACTTTGGATAACCCACAGATCTCACTGTGAACAGTTTTAATTTGAACTATTTACTACTGTGATCTGATCTGTGAGTTTCAATGCTTTGAGGAGGACAAACAAAATTTGATTATTCACTTGTATTGTTTCGGGCCGGCAGCAGAAGTTTCAGAGAAGGATATCTCAGAATCTCAGCACATAAAAAATGAAACTATTTGAACAATCAGACACTTTAATGGTAAGTGAGAAACTACTGTATGTTTATTTTTTTTGTACTTTGGATGAAACAAGTCATTAAACTAATCAGCACATTGCAAATAAAAACAGGTCTGAATCAAGCTGAAGTCAGATTGTTCCATCCTCTGATGAAGTTTCTTCACTATCTCCTTCCTCCTTCTCTCCCTCTCTTTCCTGCCAAGCCTCTTTTCCTCTGATCTTTCTGAAAACAGCAGCCAAGAACAGATTGGTCTCAAACATCACAATAGAAATCCTCATTCACTGAGCCAATGCATTTGCTAGTTTGCCTTCATCTTGTTTATTTTAACATGATTTCCGTCCCTCCTCTCTTTTGTGTGTCCCCTTTTATTTTTTTTAACGTTTGCTTTATCTCCTCATCTTTTCACTCACATCCTCCCTCTCTTTCATGTCACCAGATGAAGTGCTGTGGATGGACTGGTCCAGGCAACTGGTCAGAGAACCATTCGATCAAGAACAGCTCCCAGAACCTCTACTCATGTTCCTGTCGCAACGAGTCCCTGCCCGGCACGGACCTCAGGTCCGTAGGCCTGTGTGAGCACCTGTCCACAGAAGCACCCGTCTATGAAACGGTACAGAACACTAAAATCTACAATGCTGTTTCTTTAAGGTTGAAACGCTACAAATATTTAATTGTGATTAATCGCATGATTGTCCATAGTTAATCGCAAATTAATCACACATTTTTTATCTGTTCAAAATGTACCTTAAAGGGAGATTTGTCAAGTTATTAATAATGTTATCCATCATATCATCATTTTGAAATTGATTTACTGATGAAGCCAACAGCTGTTTATCCAATTTTCCCATCTTTGTTCGACATCATGTATCAAGGCTGGCACGGAAAACATTACTCTAACAGTCTATGTGAATACATTATGTTATAGAGCAGCATAACTCTGAGATTGGTTGTAAAATCTTTACAACTGTGCCTCCTCGGTTCATCATGTTTGTGGTCACTCACTCACTCAGGCAGCGTGTGAAACTGCTGTTTAGAGCAGCTGCGACTCCGGCCTGCAGTCTGTCTCTCTGTGCTCAGCAAACTATTTAATTTGAGACGGGACTTTTCCCATTAATGCAGGATTTTACTCAGCCGTGATTCAGTCACTACACAGACGTGTTGGATATCACGTAGTTCAGCTGTTTTTTTGCTTTCATTCACAATATATTTACCACAAACATAACATTCATTTAAATGTATTTTAATCTTTTGTTGGCTCATTTAATTGGCATGATGTAGTCTTTATGATAGTGTTTGCAAGCTGGGTTTGCTGCCCAGCGCCACTGAGGTTTACATAAATGGTAGCATTTGTTACAGAAGTCTAAACCCTGGTCAGTGTTATTTCAGCTGGGTGAACAATGCTACAGAACGCCTGCATTGTTCTGACAGACCTTACACCTTTACTCATTACGTAAGTCAGTTTTGACTGGTGTTGTGTAAGTCCGGCTGCTGGCTCGGTGCGGCACTGTGCTCGTATTTAATCAGCACAGTGAATGCCAACGGCTGAGTTGTTTGTGCTGTGTGATTTGAACAAACAGTAGGAAAGCTCTACTGTTCGGTTGTTTGGTCTGCGTGTTTCAGAATCTTTACTCTCGCTCTATACGGTTTTCCTGCGCTCAGCTAAGCCGTGTTATTCTTGCCCTCGCTGACACAGTCCAAAGACAACAGTTGTGCTTTGAAAAGGCTCTGTTCATGTCCGGCTGGGATCACGTAGCCATTCATCTCTCCTCCGCACATTGGCCTTCAACCCCTCCTCTTTCCATGTCTTTCTTAACCGCTCCCTCTCTTGTTCTCTCCTCCAGGGCTGTGTGACCAGCGTGGAGAAATGGCTTCTGGACAACTGTGGAGTTATTCTGGGAATCTGTGTCGGTATAGCAGTCATAGAGGTATCTATCTCTCCTCCAGACTAACCTTCAGGAATGATTTTTTATTCTTATACTGTACTGTATGTTGAAAGAGTTTGGCCACCGTTATTATTCCTCGTGTCCACACTGGCCACAACCCCCCCCCCCCCCAACGCAACACCATCGTAAAAGATGGGGGACATTCTTAGTTCAGCCAAAGATAATATGAGTTAAAGGAATAGTTCACTATTTTTGGTAATACGCTTGTTTGCTTTCTTGCCCGGAGGTAGTTGAGAAGATTCTGTCTGTGGGTAATATGTGTGCATGTCCTTCGCATATCTCGAGAACCGCTCATCCGGTCGGTGCGTTTTTGGGGGCCTTTTTTAAGTTATTTCGGGGTACAATGAGTTAGAATAGTAACACGATTCAATATTTTTCATATCTAAACATTATAATGAATCTATAGTGGTTTGGGTGCCCTTTAAGTTGGAGGCCCCAGGCAGTTGCCTACCTTGCGTAATGGTAGTCTGCCCCCTGGTGTTTTTTCACGTGAACCAGAGTGTATTTTACTGGTGCTTCTGACTTTGGGTGTGTGACGCAACTATGTCATGGTGTGTATTGCTCAGGACCCAAAGAAGCGCAGTGTCGAGTGTGAAGTTGTTTGTATGAGCTGTTCAAGCAGCAACACCATAGGCCAAGCATTCAGACCGTTCTGAACAGGCATGTTTTCAACAGGCACTGCACTAGTATATATAAATATAAAATATGATATATAAATATGAAGCATTTAGTTTTTGGATGGTTTAAATAAAAGAGATAATAAAGTGTTAATTAGTGAGCTACAGAGGTGCTACAGAGGTGCTGCTGGACAGTCCTCCCGTCTTTATGCTAAGCTACGCCAACCGTCTCTTGGCTCCAGCTTCATATTTAACATTAAGACATGAGATTGGTAGCTCATATCTGTCAGTTTTAAAAGCTCTTGGGTTTTAACTTTTAACTCTCAGCAAGAAAGCGAATGAGCAGATTTCACAAAATGTCTAACTATCCCTCAACAAAATCAACAATTGGGACTTCCATAGACGGTCATTTAGAACAAAAGGTGGAAAAGTAATGAAATGAAAATGCGACAACAGGCTTACACCGCTTCCTAACATACAGCGACAAGATCTGTCCAGATCTATTACAAGCGATGTCACTCTCTATTACATAGTGATATTGATTAACTGTCAGTTACTGTCAGCGTTGATTTTGACCAATGAAAATATTTTGGAGGTATGCAAAATTTTGCATAAATAGAGCCAGGGCGAGCGTTTATTCAAACAAGCGACACACCGCCTTTGCATGTTCGCTGACGCACGGAGCAGGTTAGGACATCGTCATTAGGAAAAACTGACACAATCTGATGTTCACTCGTTCGCGTCGCGTCCATTTAGGCAGAGGTGTAAGGCGAATAAATTATGATGTACATGAAGCTTGTGACTTAAACGTCCACTGAAGCTTCCACTCTACTGAAGAGACAAACGTTTTGAGGCAGACGAAAACATCAGATCTGTGGGGAGCGATGAGGAGACTGTAACCTTCTTCAAATTAATACATGATGATAAAACATAGATGCCATATTTACATCACTTGTTTTCCATCGTCTGAGGTTCACCACGTTCAGCGTCATTTTCACTGTACAAATGTAGTAGTTTTAAGCCCAACCATGTTGTTCTTTCCTAAACCTAACTAAGTGGTCTTGTTGCCTAATCATAAAGTGACAAAACCGCGGTCTGTGACGAGTTGGGATGTTGAAATTTGCCTTAGATTCGGATGGAAAACTGTCTACTGTTGCATATGTGTTTTCAGTCTTTGGCTTCAACATCCGTATGTTTGAGTGAGTGTTCTTCTGGTCAGTCTCAACTCTGATAACTAAAGTTGACACCTCTGTTTCCTGCAGCTCCTCGGGATGATCCTCTCCATGTGTCTGTGCAAGAGTGTCGTCGTGGAGGATTATACCAAAGTACCGAAGTACTGAGCTGAAGACAGAGCCAGCTTCACACCACACACAGATGGATGGACTCTCTCTCTCTCTCTCTCTCTCTCTCTCTCTCTCTCTCTCTCTCTCTCGCTCTCTCTCTCTATCTGCTCTCTCTCTCTCTCTCTCTCTTTGTCTCCCATTCTCATGAACACACTCACAAATTATGACAGCTGTCTCCACCATTTGAGTTCCTCCTGCCGTGACAGCTGTGCAGATTTCTCACGCCCCATATGTCCCACACACACCTCTCAATCAAGCTTTGACACACTTGTTGGACGTACGTCCAACAAGTTACCATTGTTGTCTTATCACTTTGTGTTTTTTTAAGGAGACATTTATCATGTGTTGGTAATGTTTTTTGGTGGAAGCCTGAGAATTTTGCGGTTTGATACTATGCAAATGTTCATTTATGTGTTGTTTTTCCTTGGCTGACCTCAATGAAGCGCTTAACATAGTTAGCAGAGAGAGCACTTTAGTGACATTTTGGTGAGCTGAGAGCATCTTCTGACTGCGGGGCATGGAGATGAGAGGGAGACGGGCGGGTGGGTGCGTGGTCGACGCGCTCGAGGATTAATGCCACTTTGTGATCCTGCAGCTGGTATTTTTGGTGCGGAGGGTGGAGGAGAGGCCCAGGGCTGAGCCGGGGCAGGGCTGCTGTGGTGGAGGTTTTGGCTTCTGTCATCAGCTCCTTGTACCCAGTAGCCCTGATATTAACCTTCGTTTACACCCACCGCCACCGCCGCCTCCTCCCTCCAGCTACCCACCATCAAAATCCCGTCTTTGTCCTCCTCTCGGGTGTGTCTGACTGGTAACCAGTAGCTTTCCAAAATGACTAGTTTTGCATGAAGTAAGTGTGCGTGTGATGTGTCGAGTGAGTATTTTATTTCTTATTTTATATTCTCATGTCATCTCTGTTTTTGTTACAACTGTGTATATATATGACTGGTAAGGGATTACAGCACTCGAGTGCTTAGTCAGCGTTTTATATGGGAAAGCTGTCGCCCACGTGCTCTTGTTTTAAGAGTCCTATTGTTCTTCGTTTCCTCTCTATTGTTTATGATGTACAGAATGTGGCGGCCACAGCGGCTCGTCAGCACTATTTTGGTCTGAATCAGAGAAATTGGATCCCTTTGGAGTGAATCTGTCATCACTCTTGAAGCTATATTTTCATTTCTTTAGCATAGCATGAGTTTGTGTACCATAGCGCCTCCCTTAAACATCTTTATTTAAGCTCACACCTGCCTTCATTTTGAACAATCTTGTTTTTTTACCATCATAGCCGCAGCTGTGCGACCACAACGTATTTTCCCTTCTCTGCATGATTGTTTGTTTTCTCAAGAAGTCAATTTCCCTGGGTTTTATATTATCGGTAACAAGAGAAGAGAAAAACGTTGCAGTGATTGCATATTTCAGAGGCCGCTATGACCAGAAAACCTTCATCAACTCATGCTGTCTTTGCTAAAGAAATGTTGCTTTGAGTTTCCTCACGCCACTTCTCGCCATCTCAGTTCTTCCACCTCATTTCAAACACACTATTATTGCTGAATTTATGGTTAATTTAGTAGATAGATTGCACTTTTTATTATGGTTTATGTCTCACAGGAGTCATTTCTAATCGTGTTCATCATGCTGAAACGACACAAGAGGGCAGAAAGTGTCCATTTAAAAAAGATATTTAAAAACAGTTGTCTGTCAGAATTACAGCCGATCTGTTTTATGACCTGCCAAATTGAAACGTTAATTTATCTTAAGGAGAGATGAAGGCTTTTTATTGTGTGTTTAAGATATTTTTACACTTTTACAAAAAAAATAATGATTTTGTTTAGCAGAAGAAATAGAGTAAGCCATGTTTAAAATCAAATGTTGTCTTTTTTATTATTGAGAACTATTAATAAACCTGAACCCACTAGAATCCATTGGACATTTTGTGGTTTTTTTTTTAAAACAGTGCTTATATAACTAATATATATTTTACATTATATATTTTGTTAGTCAGGTTCCTGTTTGATGTTTCTCTTGGTCAGTCAGGTGTTTTACCTAAAGCAGCCAGAAGATGGCAGTATATATTTAACAGTGCCACAGGCGTAGACAGAAATGCATTTAGACAAGAGGAGCAAAATGACTATGTTTTGGCGTTTAAAGTGTAAAAAGAAAGACTCTTCATCAATAGATTAATTCTGATTTTAGAAGCTGCAGGTTAAATTATGGGCGTCATTCTAAAGAAATTACTTATTTCACCACCTTCCCAGTTCTACACCTCTCAACTAATTCATTTCCTTTTTTTGGATTATTTCCCAGTTTAGTTTTTGCCTTTTCTTGTTAATTTCGTCTGACTTCCCCGTGGCTGAACAGAACAAAGAGCTCCACGTCCATTCATTTCACTACAATAACAGGATTTTTCCAAAAGAGCTCCTCCCGTAAGATTTCAGTGCAATGACTCTTATCAAGGACAGGGAGCGTCATGATGTCATGTCATACCAGAAGCTATACCTCACCGCTGACCCATCAGCGCTGCTTTTAAGCAAAATAACAATCACAGCATCGACCTTGCTGCTCTAATCCACTATTGTCTAAGACACTCAACCTCAGTATAAGGAGTACATCTTAGTGTTTTCAAATAACTCAACAGAGCCACGACTCATCAGGGAGCTCTGGCCATGCTGAGTGCTTCAACTTCTCATTTAAAATACGATATTGGACTTAAGAACAACAACTGTGGGCTCCACGAAGGAAATAAAGAGAATATATCCACAAACTGGATTAAAGCTCCCAAAATGTTATTGGACTTAAAATAAAAGGATCTTCATCAGGCAAATGGACAACATGACGAAGGACTAGTGTAACGATCTGGATCGATATATCGATTCAATGATCAACGATCCAATATCATAGATGCACATCGTCATCTTTAAGATACGTCTTTATTTTGAAATTCTTCAGTGATAAAAAAAGATTTGAGCTTAAACATGAGAAATGTGGCACTTTATAGTAAACAACAGCTCTATTTTTATTCTTTTTTTAATTTTAAAGAATATATTGTTTTTCATTTAAATATCTGGAAGAGTAAAGTAATTGTCAAATCATAATTTAGTTGCTTTTTGTGAGTTGAAAATTGTATCGTCCAGATAATTGATATAAACTTGTGATTTACATCACTACAAAGGACTACAAGGTTTATATAGGCACAAACCTGATAACATCGTGCTGATATTAAGTCATAGTTAAGTGTAGTCATACAGTAGTCAACAGCATTTACAATATGACCCTCCTATGGCATATTGCCAAAATTAAACAACAAATAAAAATGATCTTGTAATTGAAGGGAGAAATGAGGGGGAAAACATGGTTTAGGAATGTTTAATTTAATGGTTCATTTTCAATATAGCTTACGGTTTGTTTCTGGGTGAGTCAGCTCTAGTCTAGACCGCACCACCAAATATCCGATTAATCCTTTCAGTAATATACCAAGCAAATATGTGAATCATTCATTGGTTTCAGCTCCTAGAAGTTGAGGATTTCATGCTTTATTCTGTTTCTTATCAGTTGTAAAATGAACACTTTTGGATTGTTGGTAGAACAAAAAAAGCAATCTCAAGATGTAATTTTGGGCTCTTGGAAATATACTTGTTTTTACCATTTTGTACGTATTATAGAGCTGCAAAGATTTCTCTCGATTAAGCCTTTTGTGCCTTTTGAAAATTTTGGTAGAAGTGTTCCCTGGTCTTGCCAAAGCACAAATATGAAGAAATTTTCAAAATCGGTCAAACCGTTTGGCTGAAAAGTGAGTTTTTCTTATCATACTATATATCTAGTATTTGGGCACATGATGGGACGACTGTTTTTACAATAGACTCTGATATATTTTAGAAAAAAACAGTAGTCCCATGTGCCCAAATACTAGATATACTGTATAGTATGATAAGAAAATAGCTGTATCTCAGAAACTACAGACGATTATAGATATATACTATTATATATTATACCTGCCCAAAGTATATCTGAACCAAATTTCAAGACATTTGACCAATCATAACACATGTTGTGGCATTTGTCCTTATCACACCAAATATAGTCTTTGGGCACAAATGAGTGAATCAGTTTGTCTCTAGACAGATAATGAATCGGCACATTTAGTCATTATTTTTCCCAGCTTCTCAAATGTGAGGATTTGATGCTTGAAACTGAATATGTTTTGGATTTTTGACTGTTGGTTGGACAAAATAAGACATTTGAAGACGTCACCTTGAATTCTAAGATATTTGTGATGGAAATTTTTCACAATTTTCTGACATTTTATTGACAAAAGTATGAATCGAGACAATAATCTTGAAAATATTTGCAGCCCCAGTGCACATGATATCTTTGTATGCAGGCTGTGGAAGTATAGGCCTGTTAGGCAGGAGAGTGTGCTGCTGCTGGGCTCATCACACACACACACACACACATCATCCAGTCCAAACACAACGAGGAAGGAAAGCTTCCTCTGTTTTTTCCACATAACTGTCAGTCAGTGAGTCCCGGGCAGAGGAAGTGGGACAGATGATGATCCCTCAGAGACCGTATGAAATAAAAGGATGAATAATGAAGATGTCAGGTCCACGTGTTCAGTAAAAGTGACCCGCAGTGAACAGAATATGCTGATGTGAAAAACATGTCTCTTGAGAATGTGTGATAGGCAGCTAAAACTTGTATAGTGTCTTTTCTTAATGCGGAGCATACATGCATCTCACAGCGCTGCATCGAGCTCATACATACAGATGAGATGTATGTTTACCAGGATGTTCTCTCTGTAACTATTTGTCTCCCTAGCAATGTGTGTTTTTAGTTAGCTCGCCGCTCCACTGGTGCTCATCCAGCACAGATGATGGTGGGGGTCTCCCTGCAGCTGCCCGCTGCGCTCTTCCTCTCAGCATCCTGTTCACATTGTGTCATCAACATGTCCAGGCAGAACCCCCAGGCAGAATGCCCCCCAGTCACCCCACAATGGACCCCACCTCCACCTGCAGACTGACCCGCCTGCCTGCTCCCTTCCTCCTGCACAAACCCTCACTGGCCTTCCTGTTTTTCTTCCTCCCATGGATCATGCATAAACAAACTCACTCCCTCACACATATAGGCCTATATGTATAATAATAATATAATAACTAGCAGGGTCTATCCCCTGTCTGGTGCAGATTACGTTTAAGCCGGAGGAGCTCTAATCAGAAATGAGCAGTATGAGTCACATTGCCCCTGTACGAGATGGAAAGACGATCAGCCTACTTCCATTAGCTGTTTAAATTGTTTCTGTGATAGGCTGAGAGGCGGCAAGTGGCTGCAGGTCAGCGGGTGTCCTCCGCCTCATTTCCTGCCCAGCAGCTTGTAGGCTCCAGCACCGGAGAAGAATGATACCCTGACTCACACTCATACTCACCTCCCTTCCTCTCTCCTTCTTCTTTATGCCTCTCTCTCTCTCTCTCTTTTTCCTCTCGTGGGTTAATCCAGAGTGATAAGCACAAGCTCTCCTCCCCATGTGGCCTCTTTGGCCTGCGGAGAGTAAAGACCTCTGAAATCACTCTGCTGCAGCTGCACTGCCCTGCCGAACACCGGTGAACATCAGCAATATGAGTATGTGAAAACACGGTTTCTGCTCCAGCCCGGTGGAGGTGAGAGAGAGAGATGGGCATGAAGAGAGCCAAGTGTGGACCGAGAGAGGAAACAACTGGGAGCCAGTTACTTATATATTCAACCACAACACCACACGCGCAGCAGCTTGCAAAGAAAGACTGTTTCCAGTGGTAGAAGTATATTTACTCAAGTACTCTACTTAAGTACAATATTAAGGAACTCAGGGTCGGTTTAAGGCATAGACCATATAGGCGGTAGCCTAGGGTGCCACCTTCTGGAGGGCGCTGATTGTTAATGTGTTGCGGTTTACATGCAGGGCTAGGATTAGGGTTGTGGGGGGTTGAACCCTAAACCTAAAGGCCCAGACACACCAACCCAATATCAAAGAACTAGCAGCGATGAAGGTCGACTGTTGTGTCGCCACACGTCGCCTTTGTCTTGGCCGACAAGTTGCATTTGAACACACCGCAAAGACTACAGCTGACGGCCAGTTAGCACGTACGTTCTGCACCTCCGTGAGAGGAAATAACGCTCCACACCAGCAGGTCGCGGTAGTCTGTATTCGTCATTCAAAAAGGGGAAACCGGAAGACCGAGGATGGCGGATATACAAGCCGTTGTTATACGTACATGAAACAAAGTCAAAGAAAAATTAGAAGAGCCTTCTGTGTGTCGTCTTTACCTTACTCGTAGGCTATAGCTTTCCTCACGTCTGTTTCTTTTCTCGTTTCACTGATTCGTTTAAGCCGAACAGCCAATCAGAGTGATTTCTCTCACCGACGAGCTCCACCACAGACTCAACATGCCGAATCGGCCGATAAGCCGCCAACACGGGCAGACTAAAGCTGAAGATATGGGACACACAGACGCTCACCAACGGCCCCAAACTGTCCGATGGCCGACCATCGGGTTGGTGTGTCAGGGCCTTAACCCTAGAGCGGTGTCGCTGGCAGTGGGGGGCTCCTGAAGGAACTTGTACTTTACTCCACATAACCTACATTTACTTCACAGCTTTCATTACTAGTTACTATGCAGATTAAAGATAGAAAACCTCAGCTATCAACTGCATCAGCACTGTGACAAACACTAAAATCTTTTAGCAGAAGATAACGTAATATGTAGGACGCCTTAACCCATAACATGAATACTACACGTCTACTGTATTTCTACAGCGATCACACACTGTACCAGCTGTTGTTAACATCTTTTGCTGCTGATCACACTTGAGGGCTGTGCTTGAGGTGCTAATTATCTCTCATTGTGTCCATAAATACCTCATAATCACACTGTAATCCTACCAAATTGGGGCCATAATATTGTTGTATCAGTGTAACCAACAAGCTTTGCGCTATCTCTGCATTGAATACTTGAGGGTGTTTGTGTCCGTGTGAGTCGGTATACTGTATATACCTTTGTGTGCTCGGTGCTCGAGTGGGAGTTTATGTCTGATCTGATTGATGGGGGTGGTAGTGGAGGTAGCGCTCAACTGATTGGAGCTACAGGCAGCGCTAGGCTTCTCATTAACCTATGATAATGCACCTGTCACCCTGATACGAAAGCCTCGCAGCACATTTGTTGCGGATGGCTGTTCTCGCTTCTTCTTCACTTTTTTTTTCTCCCCTCTTCGCCTGACTTCCATCCCCTGACTCCATCTATCTCCTTCTGTTTCTCTTTTCTCTCTCAATTTCTCCTGCAATCTTGTACATTAACACACACACACGTAAAGTAAGCTCTGCCGTTTGGAGAGTCTTGCCGCCTCCGTGCCAAAGCTGACCATAGCAGATGGAGGATAGTGCATGTGTGTTTCTCTCCCTCCTCCTCCTCCTCCTCTGCTGAATGCAGCAGCTACAGTATTTAATAGGATCTCTGTTCACTAACGCACTGGGACCAGGGTGGATAGGGGATCAACTGTTCCAGCTCTCGTGGCTGCGTTTGTGTATGGACTACAAATGTGAGCGCCTCTCCAAAATGGCTAACAGTATGTGCCATCACACAACATACGTCCTCATACGAGTCGACTCATTTGCTGGCTGACAGAGATGTGATCTCTCCTTCTGGTCAGTGTTTCATTTCAATCTCACAATGAGAAGACCTAAATTGGGTCCATTACCAAGTTTGCTAAGTTCTTTGTTTCTACTAATTTGAGTTGCACAATTAAATGCACCATTAATTCACCATTAAAAGTAAAAAAATAAATAAAATGTTTTGGCAAGGAAAGAGTTTAGTAATGTGTAAATGTATTGCTAGAATAAATCCGTAGCTCCATCCAATCAGAAGCTAGTATCAACTATGTGAACATCAAGTCAGTTCAGCATCACAAGCTTTAAAGGGACTGTTTGTAAGAATCAGAAATGCTTGTTAACAGCGACACCTGTGGCCGTTAAGTCAACGAAAGTCAGCGTCAGGCTTGTGCTTGTGCTCGCTCTACATAAACCTGAATGAGCATCGCTCAAAACAGTGAGGCGACACACGTCAGCTAAAACCACAATATCACTCTATATTTCACCTGCTTGGCAGTAATGTTAGCTGACCAGATGAAGGTCTCTCCATGAATCACTGCTGATCCTAGTGTTGGCTTTTCCTGCTTCAGCCTCCCGACCGGAGGAAACAGGGGAGACACCCGGTCAGAGACGATAACGTTTCTCGCTGCGGAGCCCCGTCACTTCACAAGACACGGGAAACCTCTGTTGGTCTGGAGGAGCTGCAGCAGTTATTTCTGCACAAACGTCCACTGTACATTCACTAGATATTCTCAGAGCTAAACTAACTCTTCTGCAGTGTGTAGTGTGCGCGCATGCACGTGTAGAGGTGGAGCGAGCTGAGCGAGTAACGAGCGAGCTGAGTGAAGGCAAACAGGCAGCGGAGCAGAGTACAGCAGAGACTCCGGTCCTGGAGACCAAAGCTACAGATAAGTAGCATGTTACTGCTGTAGCTGGTCAAGGTTTTAATAATTTTAACTATTTTATATACTGTTGGGTTCAATTTCCCTTAAGTACAGTACTTGAATGAATGTATTTCACCACTGGCAGTTACTGGGTGTAAATATTTAGTAAAAACTAACCTTAGTGAACATGTGAATACGTTATCAAGGTTGAACTCATGAAGAGATGGTGTAACAGGCTCCAGTAGTCGGTGTCCTATCATAATGTCTTTCTATAAGTCATTTTCTCCTCACCAGAAAGACTCCAGCTCCTCCACCAGATGTCTTCTTTATTCCCTGTAGCCCGTTCCAGTCAGTTTCTCTGCTCTCCAGAGGGCCTATGTGAGATTTATTTATCCTATCTGCACGTTCAGTGCCAGGAACACACCCTGAGAGCACACAGGACTATGGGAACGCTGCCTCGAGCCGCTGGAGAGTGTCGAGAAAGGGAGAGGACTTAGAGGACAGATAGTAAATCAGTCTGGACCTAAAAATGTGTGTCAGAAGTGTAGCATGTAAAGTCGAGGCTGCTTCAGAAGACGTAAAAGAGACTGAGAGTCTGTGAGGGTGTTTGGGGGGGAATGAAGCTTCAGTAGCTCCCATTAGTCACTCTGTCAGATGTTAGAGAGATAGACGAGGCTGCGCTCTCGTCCCATTTGATGCCAAAAAGCCTTTGGAATTCAGATTTCCCAATATTGGCAGGACTTGATCATGATTAAAGAATGAGCCTGTGTGGTGTTGTGAATGTCTCTGGCATGACTCCTCGCCTCCAACCTCTAATCTCCTCGGTTTCATCTTGTGCCATGCTAATTTCTCCAAGGACAATTAAATATTACTGTTTTGATGTCTCTGGACAATAGCCGGGGTTTGTTTGCGCTGGATACCAGCTGCTCTCATTAAGGAGAAGCGCAGGACAAATAAAAAAAGAGGAACACCCGTTACATGGGGTCAGACCTTCCTGTTTAACAACCAGCCAGCTTCCTGTTGGGGCCCCATCATGTCACACGTGTGACCGACCATTGACACCTCTTTGTCCCTGAGAGTTCATCCTTGACCTTCAGGGGGAAAACCTGCACTACATATTGGACATGCAAACATCCTGCCATAATTTTCCTTTTCAACCAATTCAATTAAAGGTCCAGTGTGTAGGATCTGGGGGTATCTATCGGTGAGGTGAGGAGATTGCAATCAACTGAAGCTTCTCCGGTGTGTCAAGCGTGTTGGAGAGCTACGGTGGCCGACGCAAAAACACGAATGACCCTCTCCAGAGACATTTGGAGCAGAGCCAGTGTGTAGAGTGTGTGTGCACGTGGTAGCACAGATACCGATACCAGATCAAATAGCTGGATCGGACATCGTGACAATGAGGCCGATCTATTCAATTCAATTTTATGTTTGTATACTATACACATTATATACAGGAACTTTAATTCCTTTTTACGTTTTGACCAATTTGTTGCTGCATTAGGAAGGTTTACACCTGAATTATGATTCCTGTTAATTTTGATGATTTGTTTTACCAAGTTGCTGGTGTACAATTTATTATTTTGATAATAAATAACAAATCAGTAAATTTATATCTATGTTTTTATTTGTTACATTCTGTTTTGCAAAGTTAGGAAAGCAATGTTTAAGTCAAGCCTGATGTTTCCTTGCACATAAAAGAATGATCCCGGTCACTTCCACATAGTGAGGCATACAGCTTATTAATTAGACACTGGTATCGGATCGGTACTCTGTATCGGCCGATACCCAAAGCCCAGGTATCGCTATCGGTATCGGGACTGAAAAAGTTGGATCGGTGCATCGCTAGTTTGTGAGTGGTGAAGCAAGTGAGAGAGAGCGGCGGCTACAGGAGCGAGTAACGTTATCGACTCCGGCCCAAACAGGAAAAGTTAACAGAGTCTGGTTTGTCCGTTCTGGGCGACTGTTAAAACATGGCGGTGTCTGTGAGGCGGACCTGCTCCCTATGTAAATATAAACCACTCATTCTAACAAAAACACGATGATTCATATTTTCAGATGATTATACACTAAAGAAAACATTCTTATAAATATCATATTCAATTTCTGACAATAGATCCCCGTAATTGTAACACACTGTTACTTTAAGTGGCGTCAACAAATCTAAAAAGATAAAAGCAAGAAAGACTCTTGTCAGCGTCTCAGAAATTACTGTTAACATCTTCAAGCAACCTTTAATTTTTCAGTGTCACCGTGACCAGCGATTGGAAGTAATTTGGCTGTGTTTATCTAGTGAGCTGTCATTCGGAAAAGACTGGCTTTCAGCATGAGTGCCCATTTATTTTCACTGCTTATTGAGCGAGGCTGAAATGGTGGAAAACAAGCCTCTCCCGATGTGACGAGGGCAGAGTGGATATCCTCAACATGGCAGCCTGCTGGGTTTCACATGTAAGGACGGACCGCTGGACGTAATGGAAGCACAGGACAACAGATGCTGCTTTCTCGGGGAGTTCAAATGGGTAAAAGGAAATAAAGTAATGGTAAATTTATGCATCAGTGTAATCAAAATGAGAGGAAGGAGGTGCGGAGCGGAGCGGATGGCCTTCAGTGGAATATTCTCGGATGCTGATTAGAGAAGCCACGTTAATGAGATTCATTGACAGTCTAATACGGAGAACAGCGTGCCCCCCGCTGTGTCTGTCTGTGCCGTCCCTTTCTCGCGGTCGCCTTCCTCGTCTCATGTTTTGCTCTTTTTCGCACTTCTTCTTCCTGGCGGTCTGTCTCTTCTCCACAGAGGGAAGCATGTTTACACTGGACTGAAACAGCGGGGGATCTGGCCATTTACACCAAACTCTGTAATGATCACAGTTGTGGAGTTGTACCTTTAATAGGGCTGGAACGATACACACCTATCTCCCAATTCGATACTATCACGATACTTGGGTGCCGATTCGATATGTATTGTCATTTTTATGAATTGCGATTCGATATTACGATTTTTTGCGATTTTTGTTAACTTTTTTGTTAACTAGACCATGGGGGAAAAGTTGAATCATACACTTCTAGGGACTTTTGATTTGAAAAATATCTAAATCATATATACTATAATCATGTCAGTATATGGGTGCTCCACAGTTGTAGCGTCGGCTGATTTGACCACGGAGATGAGAGTGACCGCTGAGTGACCGCTGTCTTGATACGATAACGTTTCCTGTCCATGACAGAGTTAGTTGTGAGGGATCAAGTCGTATCCATGCGGACACTGCGCCATTTTGTACTTCCTTGTTGTGGCCGGCTACGGTCTGTTTTGGTTGACGGATACGGAACGGATATGACGTCACGTTACTCAGACTACAACAATAAAAGCGGTAACTTCTCTCTACCTCTGCATAGACTCAAATGAAGCAAATATATGAAAATATATAAAAAATTGATTTAAAAATCATAAAAACAAAAAAAGTGAATCGATATTTCCCCCCCACCCCTAACCTTAAACATCACACGCTTTGGACAGCTCTACTGTCTCTCCTTCCTGAGTGGCTTTAAGCAGGAGGAGCAGCCAGCCAACACACACAAAGCACCTTGGGATTCGGGGACGGGCGGCGCCACGTGACAGCCAGCCAGCCAGGCAGGCAGGCAGCTGGGCCATATTAACAGGAGTAATGACGAACGGGCCACTGCTGTTGCTTTTTTCGCCTATAAGCAGTGTATCATATCCTGTCAGGTGCTGTCACTCAACACAGCGCCTCGGTATGTGTGTGTGTACACTTTATAAGTGTGTGTTGCCCACTAGCCAAATCCTGAAGGATCCATCTCTGGGCTCAGTGGAGAGCTGTGTAGGGAAAGTAGGGGGGCCCAGATGTTTCAGCTCAATAAGCTTAAGGATGAGTTCATGGGGAGAACATCTGAGGCTTTCAGCTCGGTTGACCCCAGAAAGAAACCCTTAATCCAGCCAGTTTGAGGACATGTGTGTACATATCCTTTTCATAATAGTGAAAGCTGGAGATGTGACTATTGTGCAAGTACTTTTTGTTCAGATAAACTGTGACCTAATTACTTCTTTTGGCGTAAGAGCACTTAAAAACAAAGATGGAAAGAGTAAAACATTGGCCAGATGTAGAAACAGAAACAAATGTGTTGGAATGCCTGTGGGTGTGTATGCAACAGATTGTGTGTGAGAGGGGGAGATAAAGAGAGAGGTTTGTAGGGAAATAGTTGAGACTGTGATTGTGGACAGCAGGAAGGGGGACTGGAGATGTTTGCAGCAGACTAAAGTGGCCCCTGTAAAGTAGAAGTGTGTCTGCGTGGAGGTGATCCTGTTTCACTACAAAAAAAGTCTGGCCGCTGCTAATGGTCCCTCCCCCAGGCCACACTTCCACAGCCATGTTAGCTGAGCGGCTGCAGCCTCAGTGTCGTGACAAAGAGGGAGAGGTCGGCAGGGGTCAGGTGGAGGGATGGATCCCAGGGTGCTGCGTTTGCACTCTGGCCACAACACCCAACTTCCCCCAGCAGAGGACAAACAAAGCAGAAACCACAAGCCTCCAGGGAAAAGTCCCCCACATGTTGCTTTACACAGCTTCTGCCCAGACTGTACTGCTGCAAACTCAGCAGTCACACTTTGACTATTCCATAACAACTGATAATAAACCATGTTTTGTATTTGTTTTTACTTATTTATTCATTTTAAAAAGTTGCTTTTAGGTGCATTTTATTCTGTCTGATGTCTGTTTAGATGTGCCTGTTTTTGCAATGCTGCATGCAAAGTTTTGCTCTTGGGACAAAAAAAAACTGAACTGGAATGCACTCAACTCAACTCAACTAAAAATACAGTATATAATTGTTTATGGTTCCCAGATGGTTAACTGAAGGTTTGTCTAAGTACACTTAGGTGTGACACTGGACTGCATAAGAGTAAAAGTCAGTTGCTGATTTCAGTGCAATAAGCAGAGCAAAGGCGTTTGTAAGCAGGAAAGTCCTCATTACTATGTACAATGTCCTTCTTCTCCTTACTCACTTAGATTACTGTCTGTTCACTAGAAATGGCGCATAGAGGAGCACTTTAAGAACAATGACTCCAAGAGCATGTGGCAGGGGATAAAAACCATCACTGGCTACAAAGACAACCGCACAGCCTCAAGTCCCACAGACAACACGCTTCCTGATACCCTGAATCACTTCTTCGCTCGGTTCGACCAGGAAAACAAGGAAACCAACATCCAGCCTGCACTAACTGAGAAGGACCAACCGATAAAGCTCCAACACCACCAGGTCAAATCCGTCCTGCGCCGAGTCAACATCAGGAAAGCATCAGGACCGGATGGGGTCTCCGGACGAATCATTAAGGCCTGTGCAGACCAGCTAACAGGGGTATTTACAACCATCTTCAACCTCTCACTTGAACAGTCTGTTGTTCCCACATGCCTTAAGGAAACCACCATCGTCCCTGTACCCAAGAAAACCAAAGTGAACTGCCTGAATGACTACCGGCCAGTTGCTCTAACCCCCATTATCACAAAATGTTTCGAGAGACTAGTTCTGTCCCACATTAAAACTGTCATCCCTGCCGATCTTGACCAACACCAGTTCGCTTATCGGACAAACAGATCGACGGATGATGCAATCACAACAGCTCTTCACGCAGCCCTTACACACCTGGATCACAACAACACATATGTAAGGATGCTGTTTGTTGATTTCAGTTCTGCTTTCAACACAATAATTCCACACAAACTGGTTCAAAAATTGAGCAACTTGGGCTTAGGCAGTTCACTGAGCACATGGGTGCTGGACTTCCTCAGGAACAGACCCCAGTGTGTCAGGATGGGGGACCACACCTCGGCCACTCTGAACCTGAGCACTGGAACACCACAGGGGTGCGTCCTCAGTCCTTTTCTCTACTCCCTCTTCACATATGACTGCTCAACTATTCACCCCACCAACACCATGGTCAAATTTGCAGACGACACTGCTGTAGTAGGACTGATAACCAACAACAACGAGACAGCCTACAGGGAGGAGATCCAACATCTGACACAATGGTGTTCCCATAACAACATGGATTTAAACACCACTAAAACAAAAGAAATGATAATAGACTTCAGGAGAGCAAGACGGGTGGAGCACTCTGCCCTCTGCGTACGTGGAGAGGAGGTGGAGAGGGTGGACTGCTTCACGTACCTCGGAGTCCACATTTCGTCAGACCTCACCTGGTCCAAAAACATCTCTCATCAGGTGGGGAAGGCCCAGCAGAGACTCTACTTCCTCCGGAAGCTGAAACAGGCTCACCTTCCTCAACACCTGCTGATCAACTTCTATCGGGCAACCATTGAGAGCCTCCTGACCTACTGCTGCACTGTGTGGTTTGCTAGCTGCACAGTGGAGAACAGGAGGGACCTGCAGCGGGTGGTGAGGATGGCGGAAAAAGTGATTGCGACCACATTACCCCCCCTCAGTGACCTATACACTGGTCGGCTCTGTAAGAAAGCCAGCTGTATCTCCAAAGACCCCACCCACCCTGGACATGTACTGTTTGCTCCCCTTCCCTCCGGAAGGAGATACAGGACAATTAAAACACACACCAACAGACTACGAAACAGCTTTTACCCACAGGCTGTCAAGTGTGTAGAACCCCCCCCCCCCCCCCCAAAGGCTGAGGACACTAGCTGCTGAACCATAATTTGCACTTTATGATGATCCACTTATTTATTGTTCTGTGACTGAATGTTTTAATGTTTGTTTTTCACTGCAAAGAGCTGCTAAACTGTTTTTCGTTGTTTTCAATGACAATGACAATAAAGTATCTATCTATCTATCTAAATGGCGTGTACTGTATTGACGGTATGGTGGACAGAATTAAAGTCACTGTCCTGACAGTAGTCTTTAAACATCACATTGACACATTGTTCTTATCCCCACTCATCACATACCGCCCCTTTGTCACGCCCCTTGGCATCATTAGGAAACAACTACATGGTTGGGCTTAAAACTACTACGTTTGTACAGTGAAAATGACACTGAACGTTGTGAACACGGGACATGAACGAACAGCTGACAGTAACGTGACGCACGGAACAAAAGTATGAAAAACATTTGACAAACGTTATACAAAAAAATTTTACTAAAGTAACTTGAAAAACGAAACACCAATCTCGAACACCAGGTTTCTAGATGAAAGTCGTGTGTTTTGTTGGGATTTATGCGGATGCGTTTACATTGCAGTCAGTACAGACTACATGGCGTACAAAAGACAAATAACAAAGCAAGAGAAGCGCTCTTATTGCACGCTAAATGCCTTGCACATTATTGTGGCATTCATACGGGCTGTTTTTTTTCTTTCCATTTTCCGACGTTTTCATAGGAGTACCATGCTGAATCGGTGGAGTACGCTTTTAAGACTTTTGACACGGTGCATTTAAACATCTTCTGTAATATTTCACCCTCTGTCTCCCAAGGCTAAGGCCCAGCTGATGTTTGCCATCACGGAGGAAGAGGCCCTCTTCAGACTGACCAGACAGCAGCAGGACAGGATGAGCTCAACTGTGATCCGCGTTGTCCCTAAGCCGTCCAATCACAACCCCTGCTTCTGAGGATCCAGCCAACCAGGGCACCGGTGGACAGAGGGGTCATATGAGACCAGTTAAGTCTTTTATGAGGCCATACCAGACAGACTTGGGGGACTGGGGCAGAGGAACACTGTCTTTTATGGGCTATTGGGGATAGTGTGCTTCCATCTCAAGGCTATTAAAGGTCTCCCCAGCATGGAGACTCTCACAGCCTGGGGGTGGGACATGGTGCACCTGGGCTTTGGATGGAGACAGAAGATTAACCCCTTCTCTCCTCAACCCTGCTTTTCCCATATGTTTCCATCTCACCACTTCTACAGTATATGTATTTCCCAGTCACAGTACCCAGAGACTCCAGCACGCTTTAGACCATTGGTTTTCAAGCTGTGAGGCTCTCCAGAGGGTCGGGAAAGGAGAGACTTGACCTTCTCAGAGTCATAATGGAGAGAAATAACACACATATTGTTAGATTCGGATCCAGTAACTTATACTCTGATGATATCCAGTGGCCAACTTCGGGGTCTGAAAAGTGAAGCCAATGCTGAAGTGGCTTAAACTTGCATTCTTTTAAATAGCCAGCAGGGAGCGACTTTGGTAGTTGTCGTACATTTTATTTGACCTTTAACCAGGTAAAATGATGTCCTGGCCAAGAGGCAGCAGCAAGAGTATAAAAACACAGTCCACACAAGCGACACAAACAGCACAGATACAGTACAGTATGACAAACATACAGTATGCCATGACAAGACATGAGAAAATGGCTAAAAACAGCATAGGTAAATAAATAGGTCAGAAACTAATAAACACTATGTACAAAATCGTGTTTATTAGGGTCATCTGTGGGTAAAGTATGCAAACAAATTCAGGCTAAAAAACAGGGCTTGATTGTAGCCTACAGCTAACTGACCGACTCAATGGCATCATTATACTTCTATCACCCAAAGCCCCCAAGTTATCTATATTTTGTCCGTCTTCATGCTTGTGATAGTTCCTCTAGAGGCAGCAGCATTCACCAGTGAAGGCGAGCTGTATATATAGAGTACACTGTACCCTCTTGAGGTTAGCTTGTGGCTCTGGTTAGTTTTATACTCAACAGGCAGCTGCAGGGATAAGTGAACTCACTCGACTTTTACTGACCTGAGAGGCCTTTATGATACACATGCGCTACCACAAGAAGCGAAAGCCTGTATCACTGGGGAGAATACAAGTCCCATAAACCAGGATGTGATTAAACTCCACCGCGGGGAAAGAGAGGTGGGGTTGTCGAGGCTGCACACCTAAATTAATTTTATTTTTTCAAATTTAACTCACAATTTTCCCCGCTTGCTCTCCCGCATCCACCCATCCAGAGAGCCGAGCAGTTTACTGCCAGCAAGAGAGAATTTTTCGCTAGATTGGCTTTGTCATTTTGATTCATGTGGGGCTCGCTAGTGAGTGTGTTATTGTGCGATCCTGAGCCCGTTCTCCTGCCGCGCCATGCTCTCCTCCCAATGTTATTAACTTAGCATCTTTTGTGCCCTGTAAAAGATGAGTAGTCACAAGGGGGGACTTGGAAAATGATAAATTGTTTGAGGAAAGTTTCCTTTTTTCTCACTTCCTATATCTCGCTGCTGATTGAAATCTCACTATCTTCACTTATTGTACCCTCTGCTGTGAACTAGAGGTGGGTGGATGAAGGGGGTAACACAAGGGAGAGAGAAGAAAGAGTGTGAGGGAGAAGGTAGAACGGAGAATATCGAAAAGGCTTGATTTGGCATGCAGTGCATGACACCAGTGAGCAGCGGATGATTATGGATGTAACAACCTCCTTTTCACCTCTTGCCTTCTCTGATGTTAGATCATTGGCTGCCACAGGGATCATCTCGCCCAACCCAGACAGCGATGAATACTTTGTTCACACCAAATCAGGTGAAAAATCATTTTTCTGATTTGTCGGCAACATTATTTTCTCACATGGCAGATGTGCAACTATTTATGTTGCCAAAGCATGTTGTACAATGACATTAAAAGCAACTGGTTAGTTTAGCTTAGCATCAAGACTGGAGGCAAGGGAAAACAGCTGATATTCCCAACGGCCTCATCTTTTTCCTTTGTTATTATGCCTTTGAATTTCCTGCATTACGTTATCTGCTCGATAGTTCGCTAAATTGTTAGCCTCTGTGGCTTCTAGACGCCGACAGTGACGTTAATATTGCCATTGCCTAGCAGCGGTGTTCTCATGACTTGATGCCGAAGACAAGCGTAATAACGCCGTTCACCTCGCTCAGAGGCCATCCTTACCATAATAACACAACTTTAGAAGCATCCAGCTCCATATTTACCATACAGACATGGGAGTGGTATCGGTTTTCACACTGCACTGGCTTTATTTGCTTCTGCGTCTAGACATAACTGGCGTGAATCAGATAAATGTTGAGTCAAAAACTATAATTTAAAAAAAAAATCTCAGCTATCTCCAGCTTTCTGTCCAGTTTATCTTTTTCTCTTTCTTCCCCACTTCTTTCCTCCTCTGCTTCACTTCAGCCTTGACTTGCCATGTGCTTTTGTGGCCTGTGGATAAGCGAGTGAAAGTGACAGGGCGGGACGGCAACTGTCCCCAGAGGGACGCGATGTCCTTCTGCCTCAGCAGTGAGCGAGAGCCAGCCAGTCCTAAATGAAAGCCTCAGCCCAAACTCACCATGACAGAGAGGATGGAGCCTCAGCTCAACCCTGATGGCCACCGGACTCTCAGTCTGGTCTGATGGGGAGCCACGTTTACATGCAAAACTGCACCCGTATGATCTGAAAAAATACCTTCAGGATCCTGAATATGCTGGGAATCCAAATCCATCCATAAAAAGAAAACAATATGTAAAAGTGCTTTGATACGGCTGTATTCTCAACAGGTGCCACGAGTCTGGCTCCGAGCCACTGCCCAATAGTCTGCGGTGAGGAGATAGAAGATGGCAGCAGCCATCGAGTGTCATTGTAAATCACTCATGGAGGAGTTTTACTGGCTCGTCTGCTGTAGTGCATATGCAGACGTGCTGGTAAACCTCAGAAGTCTGCTCTGTGATTGGAGAGAGAAATGATGGGCCTCTTGGTTAATGGGGAAAGCAACCGGCGGAGGAAGCCTGTGTTTTTCTAGCTCATCTGGCTTAGATTAGAGCACGCCTGCACTCCACTGTCATAGTGAGAGTGGAGAGGAGATAGAGGCATTAAGACACGAAGAGAGCAAAGAGTGAGGAGGGAGGCGACCGAGAGGGGGGGGGGGGATAGAGTAAAAAAAACAATAATAAAGACAGAAAGCAGCCAGGGAGGAGAAAAAGCATTTGCAGAGGGTTTTAGGATTTGTGATGAGCTCTGGCTCTGTCACCCAGAGTGCTTAGCACAAGTCAGAGGCATAAACCCTTTAGACAGGCCTTGTGGAACAATAGAAGAGGAAAGAGCCCTTAAGACGAGGCCGTGACTGAAAGCAGAGGGTCTGGGTTCAGGGAACGGAGCCAAAACGCGACTGCTTGCCCCTGGCACGTCCTTGCCCGCTAACTGAGAGCACATGCCTGGCACAGGAGGACAACTTTCACCCTCCTCACCTTCAGAACATCCTCCTTCCTCAGTGAACACCCCCTCCTCCTCCTCCTCCTATGCTAATGCACTCAGACGTGACCCCTAAGACTCAGTTCTCTAAATGAAGGAAAGAATAACAGAGACAAAAAAGCTGAGGGGTATCCGTATCACTCACTGCAGGTTAGTGTTGTTTACAGCTTCCTCGCAGCATGCAGCACCTGCAGAGTCACAGAAACAGTTACAGACACGCTGGAACTAATTGTCTCTTCTTCTGCTGACAACGGCACGGAAAGCAGTTTCAAAGGCTTTAAATGTGTTGCCTAATTTCAGTGTTGGCTCTCCTCCCGTGTCTGTTTTGTTTTTGTCCTGCAACATGTGCCTCTCTTCATGTTGCTGCATCTGTAAATCAGTCTTTGGGTTGAAGAGTCTTTTTTTTTTTTTAAGTAGCATTTTTCTGTTTGCATGTGTGTGTTTATACGTGTGAGAGTTAATCCAGGCTTTTAGACAGTGAGCTGAGTGGAGGGATTTGGAGTGTTTTGAGCCCGTCAGTCTGTTTCAGCTTGTTGTGTAGCCTTCGTGCAGACAGGCTTTCTAGGTCAGGCCTAATTGACGACCTGTATTAATAACAGGGAGAGGCATGTGTGTGTGTGTGTGTGTGTGTGTGTGTGTGTGTGGGGGGGGGTGCGTGTCCTGGATTTTGCTGTCTCACTGTCCTCAGGCTCAGCTGAGAGCCCTAAAACTCCGCCCTCCTCGCCCGCTCTCTGGGGTTCCTGCTGTTTTTAGGAATATCAGAGGGACGCAGAGGGTTGGTTGGTGTGTGTGTGTGTGTGTGTGTTTGTGTGTGTGTGTGTGTGTGTGTGTGTGGGAACGTCCTGCTGTCGCTGCAGGCCGGCCAGTCTTCGTCCACACCCTTGTCTATTTTGCCTCTACATGGGGTGTCTCTCTGTCTCCCACTCAAATAGGAGTGGGGATGTTTGGGGTCGCAGTCTGAACAAATAACATCACCTCTAATGGGGTAGGCAAGTTTTCCAGTGGACACTGGTTGTGAATATCAACAAACAGATGTGAACAATCAAACCTATAATAATAATAACAAGAATTAGAGGTTTCAAACTCATTCCTTTTGCATTTCACTGCACATCCTGTATGAGTATGTGACAAATAAACCTCTTGAATCTTGAATCATCTCCAGCTGGGTGGACAGCTGCAACTGCAGTGTAGCTTGCAATGGAAAAGACCTTTAGACATTTTAATCAAATTCAGAATAGTGCTACCACAGTTTTAACAAGAACCAGGAGAACTGAGCACGTCATTTCTATCTGTAATAATAATAACACTTTGCTCAGCAGAGATCTGGAAACACATAGCGATATTGCTAAAAAGAAGTCAGATGAACAGGTTTTAAAGGAACAGTGTGTAACTCAGCGGCTCACTATACTGCAGTCTTGGAAAGGGAGGAATGAGCAGAGGAGTACTCCGTTGGTTGCAATCTGCTACCACACCACAAGATGTCGCCAAATCGTACACACTGCACCTTTAAACAATCCCCAAACTTATTTAGAAAAGAAAACAAAGGCAAACTGTAGCATTATTAACTCAAGCAGCCTGTTATGAACGTCCATCACAGTTCCTGGTTCAACTTTGACCGGCTGTAATTGTGTGCACACACTGTTAAAGACATCACAGGTGTGCTGCCCTTTACGTTTCACTCTCAAATAAAGTGGTTTAGATAATCTGACCTAACTGTTAGTTTGTTTACAACCTGTATGATTGTCTGCTTGCTTGCCTTTCTTCCACAGCTGGACTGTGTATAGTGATGTGGTTGCGATCCCAGATTTCAGCAATTACTTTGGTGAGTACAGTCTGAAACCCAAGTTGTAATACGCGTTTCCTTTAGGAACAGAAGTGATGGCTTCTTGTTAAATTGTTAGAGCTTTGGTTGATGCCTTCTGAATGTGCTGCAGCTGTCTGATGGTCATTTTGGGAAGACCATTTTGGGGAAGTAGTTCATATTAATAAATATATTTTCATTAGTGTATAATCCCCTGAAAACAAGAGTAATTTTGTTTTCATTACCTTAGGATGAGCCCTTCATATCTAAATAGGGTGCGGGTCCTCTTCACAGAGTCCACCATGTTGCACCGCCATGTTTCTACAGTAACCCAGAACGGACGAACCAAACACTGTTAACTGTTTCTGTTTGGGCCGGGGTCGATAACGTTACTTGCTCCTGTCGCCGCCGCTCTCAATCTCTTGCTTCACCACTCACTTCCCTGGCTGGAGAGGGACATTTGCGTTTTCGTGTTGGCCACTGTAACAATCCTACACTCTTGGCACATGGGAGAAGTTGTGATCTGCAACCTCATCGTTTGATACCGGGGGTACGAACAGCGGTCTCTTGGGCAAAACTCAGGTGTTTTTTGACCCACCCATCCCCCCCGACCTCCTCCCTATGTGGCGTTTGTCGCTATTTTACTTCCTGGTTCACGATTATGTGGGTTACATATGAATTGATTTTGCAAGATATATACAAATTACAGTGCTTTACTTTCCGTAGGTTTAGCTACAAACGGTCACAACAGCCTGACACACAAATGGAACCAACTTCTTAATGATATGAAATGCACCCAGACTTGACTCATTTATTCTTCCTTTTTATTGTGTTTTTGAATGCATTCCTTTGCCACATGTAACGCACTTTAAATTGTGTCTGTGTTTGAAAGGTGCTATAAAAGCAAACTTACTTTGACTCTCTGACGAGGTCATCTCTGAACTGGAAAGTGAAAGTCTTTGAGGACAGCTTGAGGGACGGACCCTTGTCATTCCACAGGAACTCTCTCATCGTGGGGAAAATTACTAACCGTATGATGCAAACCCTCACCTCACAAGCTTTTTTCATCAGGAAAGAAACTCAACTTTTCCAGCTCCGCCGTGTTCTGGTGGAAGATATTTCCTTCACACAATGACCAAACTTCCTGGTTAATCTTGCAGGAGTCACTTCGAGCCAGCGCGTGCATGCATGCTGAGTCTGGAAGTGAAAGCTGCGTTACCTTGAAAGCAGAAAGTCAGTAAGCTGTTTTCTCTGGAGCAAATCGCTCCTGCTGCTCGGCCTCCTAATCCCTCATGGAGCTGCTGTGTTGAACACACACTCTAATAACCCTCCGCTGCTGTTTTCTGACACACGCCTCAGCTTTATGTGCTTCCTGTCTTTCATTTGTTTCTCATCCACCAGCTGTAGCTGGAAAGACCCCCCTTCATTCTCCATCCATATTCTATCTCAGAGTCGTCGCTGCTCCCAGAGGGGATGTCAGTGCAAAGAGAAATCATGTCCGTGATCACAAAACTTCACTCTTCTGACAGACTACAGCCCAGAGCAGCAGGAACAGCGTGTGTGTGTGAGATGGAAAGAAGTGAAGCAAGGGTGAAATTATTTGTTTGTTTATATGAGGGATAGTGTTCATATGTATAATGATTCTTTCAAAATCCCCCCTTCGACTAGCATCTGACAGCAGGAGGACAATAAATCTCTGGCTCCTTGTTAAGACAATGTTTTGGACTTGGACTCGGGCACTCATTGGTCTGTGGAATGTGAATGTGATAGCTTGTAATTCCTCACATCTGCTCTCCTCATCAGCGTCCACATCTTTATATGGTCAAAGTATTCTGTGGCTCCTGCTGTTTGGTAACAATGTCTAGAAATGCCCTGAGATCATCTAATCACGTCCATATCCACATTTTGACATCTGTGGGGGAAGCCTATGCACAGAGGTTGCGTTGAAGTGTGTTGTGTGCGCTCTCTCTCGCTTAAACTCGTGTTCTTATGATGTTTTAGTAACTACAAGTTAGCATTAACATGCATATTGCTGCTGGAGCACACTAAACGTAGCACATTGTTACGAGGATGCATGCTACTTTTGTCTGAGCAGACTGACGGGGCCAAGTCCTGCTTGGCTCGCTCGCTGAACTCTGTTGTCATGGCGACAGAAACATCGTGGCAGTTGGAGTGCATCTCCTTCGGAGAAGAGACCAGTGCCAGAGCATTATGCATCTACTCACGCTGCCTCTTTACTATTAATGGACATAAATATTTATATGGTTTGGAAGATATTTCCACGGCGGAGGAGAGCCGGCGGCCCGCGGCGAGCGGAGACATGAGCTGATGAAGTGGTCTGTGTCACACATCTGTGACTGCGTTCTCATGTGTGGAAGCACAAGTGCATCTCTCAGTGCCCTTTAATCTCAAATGGTTATAAGAATAACAATGTAGGATTTTAATGCAACACAGAAAAAAAGGGCTTTTATTGTGTTTTGCATGCATTTAAATCTCACTCATCTCCAGCGGTCTTCTAAATTAGAATCATTAATCTCTGTTACAGAGCGCTGATACTGCAGTAGGCTTACAGTGCTGTGTACTTTGATGCTATTGTGCTGTAACAATTTGTTGATCACAATGAGAAGTCAACCAAGATTTTTTTTTTTTTATTGACAACAATTTGGATAATTTGTTAATTAGTTAATGTCAGAAAGAAGGGAAAGTCTGAGGGGTCGTGTCTAGAGGGTAACCCGCAAATTGCGGACGTTAATATAATATTCAAGATCAATGCCTAACCTTAACCATTCAAGATCAATGCTGTGCTTAACGTTGTGAATTCAAACAAGAAACACTTGCTTAGGTTTAGGAAAAAACATCATGGTTGGGCTTAAAATGACTACGTTTGTAAAGTGAAAGTGAAATGTAACTTTGTGAACACAGGACACGAACAAACAGCTGATTGTAATATGAAAATGAAAATGAACAGATTGGACACAAACAGCGGTCTCCTGGATGAAAACCCTGTCTTTGTTGGACTTCATACTACATCACCACACTCCCAGAGCACTTCTTCTGATTGTTTAATATTGCCGTGGATGGTATTACATTGTAGTTAATTGAAAGCTTGGTGCATCTCATGGTGCCTTCAAATGGGGTCGTGTTTACCGTGTTCACGAGAAGAGTCCATATGAACGCCCCACTCATGTCGTATTCATGACCTCGTAAGTGGAAAGTTTCTGAAAGCTCACAGTTCACCAGTTGTGATGTGTTTGTTGACGTTGGCAGAAATGGCGGAGGTCATGAAAGTTCATTTTTTGGTGCATAATAAGTGAATGTATTGTCATTTTAGTTATATATTGTTTTTCTTGGTAATTTCATAATATGTCTGAGGAAAATGTTGATATTCCCGACGGCCTCATCTTTTTCCTCTGTCATTACGCCTTTGCATTTCCTGCATTATGTTACTTCTAGCTTGCTAAATTGTTAGCCTCTGTGGCTTCTAGACACCGACAGTAACGTTAATATTGCTAAAGGGTTGTGCGTTGGTATCGTGATAAAGAGGGACAGAGTAAAGTGCGACAGTTAGGTCATGTGTCCAGGATAAAAATGGATTTTGTAATGGACTTTGTTACCTTCGGACAGAGCCAGGCTAGCTGTTTCCCCCTGTTTCCAGTCATTATGCTAAGCTAAGCTAAGCTAACCACCTGCTGGCTCTAGTTGCACATTTAACACATAGATAAGAGTGTATCAATGTTCTCATCTAACTATTGGAAAGAAAGTGAATAACAAACTGCTACGAATTGTTCCCTTAACATAAACCTAGATGACAAATTCTGATTTTGCTTACCCTGATACTACTTTCAAAACCCAATAGGACGGTAGCTTCTCTCTGATTGTGACAGGGATTTCACAGAGTCTGGAAACAGTCCAGCCACGTTGCAAAATGCTTAAACCAAACAATGGAAATGGAGAGAGCGAGCAGGAAGAGTAATGCATGCAGGCTGACATCAAATGAATAGAGTAAAAACTAACTGTATTTGCTTTTCCTTTTCTTATCTTTTCATAAATGGCACTCTCTGGCTACAAGGTCACCCTGTCACTTCACAGCGATGTTTGAGATCTATATTTTATTGGCTTTAGTGCCGCCTGTATTTCATGCTCGTCGCCTTGCTCCTCCATTTTTCTCTCTCCAGCTTTGTTCTCTAACGACACATCTTCTTTTGTCTCGCCTCTTTCTCTTAAGATCCTCTTGAATTTGTGACATTATTTCTGGTGAAAGTGTAGGATAGGGGGCTCCTCCCCGAGGGCCTCTCACAGTGGGCTCAGCTTTATAGAGATTAAATCATAAGTAGAGCCTGTGGAATCTACAGGGAGAGAGGGAAAATCATCCCATTTTTATATTTCATTTGCATGCTTTCCTCATCTTTCCTCCAGGCCTTTTGGTTAACGTGACCCACCTCCCACGGCTGTCTCACAATCTATCCTCTCCATAATGACTAATTTAAATGGCTTTGATAATCCGTTAGTACTTTGAATTAAATAGCCATTAGACGAGGGTTCACAGGGAATGAGGTGAAGGGGAGGATGTGGCCTGAGTGTCCTCTTCATCTCGCCTCTCAAACTGCAGAGAAGTATTTTTCTTTTATTTAAAGCATTAGTTAAAAACAAAAGGAGCTCTACTAAACCAAACCTAACCTAATTGGTTGTTTCCCAAACTGAACATGTACCAGCATTGTTTTTAGCATTTCATCATGAAATAGCCATTTGAATAAAGGCTTTTTATTTTTTGCCAGAAGAGTGCTTTGGACTCCATGAGTGCATGTATTTGAAAATATATATTTGGTTTCCATTGTTTACATCTTTAGGTATTCCCTGAGTGGGACATTCATCATTTTTTAGCCTCCTCTTTCCCTTAAAACTGGAAAACCCTTGAAAATATTAGCATAGTCTCCTGTCATTTCTCACTTCCTCCAACACAAAACTGCTCTGAAGCTCGTATTAAATGTTTTTAAAAATCCTAATTTTAAACTTCCAATCAAATTCTTTTCATGAACGTTTCTCTCCACATCTTGTCCTCAATAATTATATCCAATAACAGTTCCCAGGTCAAGTATCTTCTGTTATGTCAGCTAATAATATTTTATGAATATGAAAATTATATTTTTTAAAGGAGCAGTGTGTAACATTTAGGGGGCTCTATTGGCAGAAATGTAATATAATATTAATAAGTTTGTTTTCTTTAGTGTATAATCACCTGAAAATAAGAGTCGTATTTTTGTTACTTAAGAACGAGCCGTTTATATCTACATAGGGAGCAGGTCCTCTTCACGGACTACGCCATGTTGCACCGCCATGTTTCTACAATAGCCCAGAATGGACTTTTCCTGCTTGAGCTGGAGTCGATAACGTTACTCGCTCCTGTCGCCGCCGCTCTCTCTCTCTTTTATTGTGAAGGGTAAGAACGTAAGGAGTAGATCGTTGCCTTTGTCAAGGTTGTCAAGTTTGCTGTCTTGGTTCAGACAGCGAAGCCTCGTGTTGTTGTGGTTGTTGTACACTATAGTGTACGCTTTGAATATCCGTTCCACACAACGTCATTGGATTATGCCTTTATTTGCGGTGCGAAAGATCAGAGAAATCAACCTCGTTCCGGAGAAAAATGACTACGCTTTTTTGCCGCGTAATATTCATGTTCTGACAAAAACAGCAGTTCGAAAAAATATTTTGATAATCAAATGAATCGCAAGAATTCAATTCAATTCAATTTATTTTTGTATAGCATCAAATCACAACAGAAGTTATCTCAAGACGCTTTATATATAGAGCAGGTCTTAGACCGTACACCATAAAGAAGAAGCCCCCGGTGTGTAAGGACCTTTAGATGTGATGATCAATACCACATTTATGTCTGTATGGTTAATATGAAGCTATCACCAGCAGAATCAGGCTAGCTGTTTCCCTCTGTTTCCAGTCTTTGTGCTAAGCTAAGCTAACCGGCTGCTGGTGACAGCTTCATATTTACTGTTCAAATATATCAATCTTCTCATCTCACTCTCGCCAAGTAAGAGTGTAAGCACTTTCCAAAATGTCAAACTATTCCTTTAATTAAATGTTCAAATGTTTGTGACTTTTATCTGGATTCTCGACGTCAGGTCACTGTAGTCATAATATATTTTTTTCATTCCTGAGTTTGACTCGTGGGTGGTATCTTTTGACCGGCGTCAAGAAAACAGGCAGTAAATTGTTCCAGTAGTGTGCAGTTTATCACATCCCTGCCAGGAGAGAGGAAAATGCTTTCATTATTAAACAAGACCCTCCGGCGCCAAAACATTTGTATCGTTAGCAGTAATTAATTTACTTTGCTTCAGGTCAAACAGTTTAATAAAGAAACGGAAAGCAGCTGAAGAGTTGGAAGCTCTTGACACAAGGTGAGTGGTCGGAGCAGATTTACAAGTCTTCCTGTAAACCTCAAACGAGAAAAACTGATGGAGGAGGCTCGCGATTTTTTATGAGCTGTATTCCCTGAATCCACATCTCACGTTAAAGTTTCATGTATCTGTCACTTTCAGAGAGGTATCACGGAGTCAGAGCAAATTGAACATTCATCCTGAGGGAATATAAATATCACATCAAAGAATCTGATCTTTTTTATTAAGAAAATGTACACTGCCAGCTGACAACGGCATCAATTCTCCCCTGATGGACTTGGGCTCATGGATTTATGATTTAAAAATGAGCATTTGAAACGTGGCAGTCTGGTGTTTCCCCTGGAACCGCCTGCTGAGTTTTGACATGAAGAAGAAAATAACCTGTTATGCTCTGCTTTTCCTATTTGCTTTCCCCCCCCCTGGTCGCATCCCCTATTCATTAAGTCCCCCATCTCATATGGTATGTGACATTTATTCTTTGATGCTGCAACAAATGGATCTTGAAGTAGGTCTTTGAAATGACAATTTTCCACAGCTCATTGGCTGACCTTTTATTAACCACTGATGGTGATCCAAGGTTAAACCTTCACCTTGTCTTGTCCTTCTATAGAAATAATTACACCATTGTGCCTCCATTTCTCATGATAGATTGTTCCAATCAATCACCTGGGTTATCTTTGAACACCAATCACATCTTCAAATAATGAGACTGAGTAAATTAATGTGTCACATCACTCAGACATGATGGGGATCATCTTTGCCCTGGTGGACAAATAATTATCCATTACTTATCCATCACTCCACTTTCTCTGACAGACTTGTTGGTGACATGACCTTTCCATCCAAAGGAGGTGACCAAGCCATAATTACTATCTTGAATTCATTTCAATAATCTCAAAATGATCATTTATTACACAGGTCATAAAGAATGGTGTGCATTTAGCAGATGCAGCAGATGGGTGTTGTTGTGAGCAGATTTAACCCCCATGGAGGCAAACGTCTGCGGGATAAAATGTCCTGATCTCCTGGTGAAGACAACAAACACTTAAATTCACCTTATATACTGTAAAGGAACAGTGTCTAACATTTCGGAGGATCTATTAGCAGAAATGGAATATAATAAACTATGTTTTCATTAGTGTATAATCACCTGTAACTAAGAATCGTTGTGTTTTCATTAGATAAGAATGAGCCGTTTATATTTACCTAGGGAGCGGGTCCTCTTCACGGAGTCCACCATGTTGCTCAGTAACAGTAGCACAGAATGGACAAACCAAACACTGGCTCTAGCGAGAGCCTTTCACGTTTTTACGTTATCTGAAGGTCACTGATGTTCTCCGACATGCTTGTGAAACTGCGGTAACGTGAGCCACGGAGTGCAAAACCGTAATACCGCCAGCCGCCGTCTGACTTCCGTTGCTCCTAAAGTAGTGTTATTATGGTAAGGATGGCCTCTGAGCTAGGCGAACGGCGTTACCACGGTTTTGCACTCGGCGGCTCGCGTCAGTCTTGGAAAGGGAGGAGTGAGCAGAGGGATACTCCGTTGGTTGCAATCTGCAACCACACCACTAGATGCCACCAAATCCTGGGTAAAAATATTCAACCAGTGATTTTTTTTGGGTTGCAGCAGAAACAAGCTTTTTATCACCTTTGAAATTGATATGGCAAATCCAGCAGATATAGTTCAACTATAGCATTTACCATAATATAAATCCAATATTCATTCTCCTTTTAGCTCTGTTTTTGGTCTCCACCAACCAAACTATCTGTCTCTTTAGCTGTTAAACGCTCAACTTTGTTTACCAGCTAGTTGCTAACTGTGTCTGCAGTTTGGTGCTGAGCAGGTAGTGTACAGTGGCTTTTTAGAGCTTTTTCACTGAATTTAGCTGCCGAAAACATAAGAGCAGTGAGAGTTTATTAAACAGTAATGTTTCGCAAACATGAGCTGGAAAGATGCTAAAATACTCTGTAGAACTGAGGGGTTTAGAGCAGCTCCATCTCCTAAAAATTACATTCCCATACAAAAAAACTGCATTGTGAGTTACGTTTCGGGGGAAACATATTTTGTCATGGATTCTGTTTGTCTCTGGCGTATCACAAATAAGTTTCTAATATTTCTCATCCGCATAGGGAGTAGGTTGGATCTGGTGGATGGGTCAAACATACACAGGACTTTCACTTGGAAGACCGCTGTTTGTTTCCCGTGTGAAACCTAAAATTTCAATTTACAACGTTAACCACGTGTTTAAAACTGCGACCATAATCTGGGAGAAAATACAAACGTAATTCGGGAGAAAATACGAAATGTAATTGAGAATGCGGTTTAGTTGTGTGGGAACCTAATGTTGTAGGATACAGGGTTGGTTTAGAGTCGGGTGTTAATTATCTGTAGATTCATCACTACGAGCGACCCCTTTACAATAAAACAGTTAAAACATATCAAACAGTAGTTGGCTGAGTTGTTTTTTTTCCTGCATCGACCGGTCCAGCTGGTTCCAGATGGCGCCATAATGCTGAAGGCTGCTTTTGAATGCAATGTTTTGGCTGCAGCTACTTTCAGGAGATGAAAGCTTGTGCTGCTGACCTTGTGAGACCATTAGGGGCTGGTGGTGAAGCCCTCTTATAGTAAGGTCTGTATGGGGACGGAGGATCAATACAGAAATGCAGTGTTTATATTGCTTTCTCCTCTAAGATCACCAGTGACCTTATAGGCATCCTCTGATATTTAAGAATTGCACACTCGTTGTCTGGTGGACACAAATATCGAAATAAATGATAAAATGTCAAAGTGTCTCTTTAAGCATGACGTCACCTTTTCTCCAGCCTGAGTTATTCATCTATCCTTGGAAACATCCTTTCAGCGCTGTAGGTTTTGATTTGGACACCGATTCCTGGGTATTCCCTGTCTTGTGTGTTTGTCAATGGAAGCGTGGCTGCAGCTCCTGCGCGTGTAGAAACAGGTTAGCAAACACTGCTGTCACGGGAGGAGCACTTTGAACATGTTTGAGCAATTTTCATTTTTGTCAGGGAGTTGTGTTTACATCCATATCTGATGACATCTGGAGAGTGATGAGGAAAAGATCCTTTGTTTGTATGCTCAGATTTCTACTCAGAGTATTGGACAGGTGTTTCTAAGCAGCGGGCCTATTCTCCTTATTGGCCACACTGTGCACAAACACATGTAAGTCCCTGATGGTTGTCCTCAGGCCTGGTGAATCTCACTCGCAGCAGACAGTAATGAGAAAAAGGATAACTGTGTTCCATCAACAGCTGAGCCCTGCAGCTCCTGTCAGCATTAAATGCACATATATAGCCGCTGGCCATGCAGTTGCTAAGGAAGTGTTGGTATCCAAGCAGGAGTTGGCAGGGAAACATCCCCAAAGTTGATTCAAGAGATTGGATGCCGCTGGAGTTGATTTCGAGCTGCATCCATATTTCATTTATGTATAGTAGCTCTCTGAAGGGAAGGAGGGAAATTACCTGGGCATCTGTAAAAAGACTGCAGCGTTAAGTGTAGCAGGTCCAAAATAAACTCTGGGAACGTCATTATCGGCTTGTGGACATAAAAAAAACAGCGTTGGCGGTGGGGTAGGACAGTAGTAGACAGAGTTATGGCTCTGAAAGTCCCAAGCTCAAACTGTATTAACAGGTTTCCACATTAATCTTGGTCAGCGGGTCTCCAGCAGGCCGGACGCGGGATAAAATAGTGACCACATTGACAGTGTTGTTTCCACACCTGGTTACTGGTCTCCAGTTAAAAGCTGTCGAAACCATCCAGGCCTCTGCAGACTTGCCACAACACTGTAAAACATCAGACATAAAATCCTCTGACTTGAAGTCTTGTGATTTCAAATGATTTGAATAAATATACAGCTGAGAGTTCATTTAACTCATCAAATTGAGTTTTGTAAAGAGACATGATTAGCATTTTAGCAGACTTTGCAGCATGCATTTTTTGGGGGGTTAATGTCTCTCTGACAAAGCAATGTGATGTTTTAAATTGGGCTGTCAAAGTTAATGTGATAATAGCGCGTTAACGCAAATTCGTTTTAACGCCACTAATTTCTTTGACGCAACTTTCAATTTTTAGGTTTTAGTGGGCTCAGTTTAAAAGTTAGAGTGAAGATACTGGCATCTATGAAACTAGAAAACCTAAGGAATCAATTTTTTAAGGCCAAGGAAATAGCGCTCTGAACTTGTGCTGAACTTTGCCCACTTTATGATAATCACATGCAGTTTGAGGCAAGTCATAGTCAAGCACACTGACACACTGACAGCTGCTGTTTCCCGTTGGGCTCCAGTTTGCCATGTTATGATTTGAGCATATATTTCATGCTAGATGCAGTACCTGTGAGGGTCTCTGGACAATATTTGTCATTATTTTGTGTTAATTGATTTCCAATAATAAATATATACATACATTTGCATAAAGCAACATATTTGCCCACAAAATACTTGACAAATCTCCCTTTCAGGTACGTTTTGAACAGATAAAAATGTGTGATTGATTTGCGATTAATCCGAATATGGGCAATCAGGTGATTAATCACGATTAAATATTTTAATCGATTGACAGCCTTACTTTTACAATTTGTTAACTCATCAAAAAGGTGTGCCTCAAGGTTCTACTTCTTCTGTGTTTTTTTTTGTTGGCTTATTTGAAATGCTTCACTTTCTTAACCTAAAACAAATAGTGCTTTCAGAAATGCAATCATTTATTGTTTCCATATAGTTTAATTTTTCTCATGAGAGTGTCTGTCCTGAGGTTGTTTTTCCTTTTGTGTTGTTGTGTTTTCTGTTTGTTCTTGTGAGTGTATATTTTGGGATCTTCTTGAAAATAAGTTGATACATCTCAGGTTTTTTTCCTGATAATACATTTGACTAACAGAGACCCTCCTTTCTTGTAATCTGATGAAAACATACCTGATGGGGACTTGCTGTTTGTCTTTTAATACACGTTAAATTATGTCACGGTTATTTCCTTCGATAATAATGAACCCGATACACTTCTAACTTAACAAACGCTGTGGGAGCAACCTCACATGTTGTCTCTATTCTAGCGCAGGAACAGCCAAAGCTGTGAGGACTTTGAGGGAAATGAAGAACAGACCCTTTGTGCTGAGAGTATGTAAGCGGAAAATATATGTGACCGTAAAGTATGTCAGCATGACAAAACAAATGTGGACTCAAATGAACTGAACATGTTTAGCTCTAAGCTGTCGTTAGAGGTGGAAATTGCACATCGCTTTGCTGATTTGACTCGTTTCGTTCACAGTCATGCATTGTAAGTGATTTCATTACCAACGCACTTTAATACGTACATCAGTAAGTTCATACGACTGTGAGGTTCAGCACTGATTCTAACGTTCAGTCTGTTCAGTTTAGTAAAATACAAGCACTGTTTATAAAGGTGCTTTTAGATAGCAGTTTGCAGCAGGTCGCAACACCGCAACAACAGCTCCCAGCTACCACCGGGAGGAAATTGCTAGCAATATGACACGATCAATATTGCAAGTTTGCTAACACGCCGTCCCCCGTCCGTCCAAAAGTAACGCAAGATAGGTACCCCTCTGAGAATGTGTTGTTTAACCAGGATGTTGCTTTTTTATCACTACTGAGTTATCAACAGTGCTTTTATCCACCAGTAAGGAGAGCTCCACCGCTAAAAACTGCTGATTCGTTCAGTGCTGATTCACTATATCGTCAGTTCAGTTAGAAGAATTGTTGATAAAGACTCTGAACGCCTCTGTTTCTCTTAAGTTTAACCAGCGCACAATATTTTACAGTGCACCGAGCCACAATGCCTCAATCCACAATTCATAATTCATTTTTAAAAATCTTTTAAATCCCACATTTCCACCTTCCAAGACTCCCAGACCAGAAAATGTGTCTGGGCCGGACCAGTAACCACAGACCTCCATACTTGTGCTGCACTCCCAACCACAGTGCTCTGACAGAAGAAGTGTCTCAGACCTGTTTGAATTAAACCAAACAGTGATGTCTTGTCAAAACACACACACACTGGATTTATAGCACACCTACAGCAACCGAGTGGATATGAGAAATAAATCATCAGAGTTAAAAATGCATGTTGTCTCTGCGGTGAACGAAATCCCCGAATGAAACAGAGGAGGAGAGAAATTGTGTGTGACAGACAAATGGATCTTTCCCTCCTGGTGAATCAGATTTCTGGAGGAGGAGGAGGAAGAGGGGATGCAGCGGTGGCTCCCCTGGCCTACTTTCCTCCATTCACCAACCAGTGCATCCTCCTGGGAACACTGGAGGTACAGTATATGGAGGGAGTTTAGCCACGCTTGGCTTGTCACCGCAAGACAGCAAAGAAATGGCTGCACTCGAGGGGGTTTGGGCGGGATGGGGGGGGAGTCAGTCAGTCAGCACACTTACTATACATAAAGAGGACACAAGGGCAAAAATGGTCCAGTCATTCCTTATTTCCATCTTTACACTCTCCATTTCCTTTCGCTCTACAGCCTCGGCGCCTCCTCGGTGTGTGTTTTCTCGCTGCTTGGTTAAGCTCAAACCCAGCAGATGTTTCTGTTGTGTGAATTCCTGAAAGAATATAAAATATCAGATTGACACACATCTCTTCCCTCTACTTTCCTCCCTCTCTCTCTCTCGTGTCCTCAGGCTCCTGTCACTGACTGAGCTACAGCAGGTCCATAATTATTAAGGTGGAGGAAAGCCTCACACTAAAGTGCCTACAGGTGTTTTTAATGGCGGGGAATGCACACAGAAACAGATAAAAAAAGTACAAAATGAAACACAGAACAGAGCTGTCTCAATACAGAAAGTGTTAAATATACATCTAAAAGCTTTCTAATTTCAGATTAAGCGTGTTAATACTCTTCTTTACGCCTCTTCTTACGGATTTGTCCAATTATTCCTCTAAACAGCGTCGGGGGCTTGTTGCTAGGTTACAGCCAGGTAATACACACCATTACCACAGGAGTAGTTAAGATGAAGATGCTTCCAAGTAAAGATGATTCAGTACCCTCGAAGCTTAGGAGCGTCGTTTCCATTGTCACCTTCCTCTACCCCTTCGCTCCGTCAGCCTGGCCATGTGACAGACGCAGACAGGCTCACTAAGCCAGATGGAGATGCATGAATTCACAGATGATTTCATGTGAAAGCACACTGATTTTGAATGGTGTCTCAGACTAATTCTTTGGAGGAAAATGTTTGCCACGAGAACGGTTTCTGTTTAAATATCTACGTTAAAGAGATTTTCCAAAAATACATGTTGAAGTTAAATTCTGGAAAACAGAATTATGACTCAGGCTATCAAATGGAAAATTAGAGACAGCAAAGCCTATTCAGCGCCGCAGTTGTGTAACCAAATGTGTGTGTGGTTCCCCTAAAGGGCATCCAGGAGATGAGTCCTGCCCGTCTACACCATGTCTTAGTTTGATCCTGGTCCCGGAGTCATAGAGTGGGCGGGGAGCTGAGAGACATGATGGCACGTTTCCCCTGGGCGCTGGCTGATGCCCCCTGACAGATTGAGGCTTCAACGGTGTGTTCAAAGTCTTCCTGTGTACATCTGTGTCTGTGTGTGGCTTAGGGGGTGTTACTTATCAGAATAATAGCAGACAAATCGCACAGTTGGGGACAAAACCTCCATGGCTTTGTTTGTTTGTTCAAGCAAATGAAATAAAAATTCTAAAATAAATGAATCATAAAAAGCAATCATCAGTGTTTTGTGACTGATCCTCCTACTGTGATTTCTGCTCTATTTATCTTTTATAAAGTTGCCAAATAACTTTTTAATTGCTTTGTGAGCCTAATCCCAACATTTTATGATCAGTCACTGAGTCTGTTTCTGATGCCCACAATACAATTACATCTAAATAAAGAGAAGTTATGGAGCTATTTCTTGCCAAACAGCAACTGGACACAGTGACTTCAAGTCTTGTCGTCAACATGTGGTTGCCAGGCAACTAGTGGAGACTCCACGAAGTCTGTGCGTCCGGTCGCTGGTTTTCATGCTAAACTAAACTAATCTCCTCCTGACTCTAGCTACATACTAAAAGCTAGGGTTGGTAATCTTCGTCAAAAACGTTTTTTTGTTATAGTAGTTGAAATTCTCAAGACATCCCAACAGCAATCAGTAAATCAAATGCTTTGACAAAAAAAAAAAAAAAAGAAATCCGGTCTTCAGGCATCAAAGAACTAGCGGCGACGAAGGCCACCAGTTGCGTCGCCTCTCGTCGCCTTTGTCTTGGCCAAAAAGTTGCACTCAAACACACCGCAAAAACTACAGTCTACGGTCAACTACCACGTACTTTCTGCGCCTGTGTGAGAGGAAATAACTCTCCACACCAGCAGGTAGTGATAGTCTGTATTTGTCATTCAAAAAAGGGAACCAGGAAGGACTGCAGATATACAAGCCGTTGTAAAGATACGTTAATGAAAATAAAGCGGCGTTTGACGACTATTTTCACACCACTCTCACCACTTAGCTTCATTCCAGATGGCCGTGTTGTTGTGAAAATATCCCTGTATTGGAGAATCAGATGAGATGAAGATGAAGAATGAGAAGAGCCTTCTGTGTGCCGTCTTGACTTAACTCATTGGCTTGCTTTCCTCACGCCGTTCCTCATTCGTTGAACAGCCAATCAGAGTGATTTCTCTCACCGACGGGCTCTGCTGCTGATTCAACATGCTGAATCGGCCAAAAAAACTCTGACACGGGCAGACTAGAGACGACGGTGCGGGACACACCAAAAAAACTGTCCGATGGCCGACCTTCGGCTTGGTGCGTCAGGGCCTTTCCACAAGATGCCAGCTTGACAGCTGTGATTTCTAACAATAGCCATGTTCAGTGTTTACGTTCATAATGATAATTTTGGGGAAGTGGCTTTGAAGGGAGGCCTGAAGCAACGGACTGTCAGTGTTGCCAACTTGGCGACTTTCTCTCTAGATTTAGGGACTTTTGGAGCTATTGCTGCTAGATACTTTCATTGGGAAAGACTTGGCAACGCTGGGATGTTTTTTTTAATTTTTTTTTTTAATCTAGCGTACTCTTGCTAGTTTCTCAGCATTACCGACCCTAGCTTTAATGCTAGAGCTGAAACAATTAGTTGATTGGCAGAAAACAAATTGGCAACTATTTTGATAATCAGTTAATTAAGTAATCATTAGTTTAAGCTTCTCCAATGTGGAGATTTGCTGCTGTTCACTGATTTTTATAGCACTCTGAAGATATCACCCAGGGCTCAGGGAAATTGTGCATTTTCCACTATTTTCTGACATTTTATAGAATGATTAATTGGGAAAAATAATCTGAAGATTAATTGATAATGTAAGTAATTGTTTGTTGCGCAGGCGGAGAGTGGTATCAATCTTCTCATCGATATCTCAGCAAGAAAGCCAATAAGCATATTTCAAACTATTCTCTTACACCATATGCATGTCAGTCTCAATAGAAAAGAAGCCGCACAGAGGTTTTATGCCATTTTAAACCTGCACAACATAAACCACGTTTCAACATGGGGAAGAAGAGACAGTTTTATCTCCGTGCAAAAACCAGACTGATGAAATTACATCCCGTATTTATAGGAACTCAACATTTACATATTAAAAAGAAACATTTAAAGACAAAACAAACCAGCACAAAATGCAATATTAAATTACTCCTATGCTGTTGCCGGGGAAATTCCTTAAGACTACATCCGTGTGTGTGTGTGTGTGCGTGCACAACAATGGGGCCTACTTTGTGAGAGCTTGTGAAGCATGTCCACAGCCTGTTTAATGAGATAGCATGTGGTATGATGCTTTCTGTGTGAAATTGAAGCGCGGGCTGTGTAAATTGAATTAAATGGGTTTGTGCGCGATAAGAATGTGCATGTGAGGAACAGCCTGTAAGCTAGTATAGTCCGCCTATCAGTGTGTGTGTGTGTGTGTGTGTGTTATGTGATTAACATGGACACAAGAGTAAATTTTATTGCCGGCAGCTTGGATGGAGGATGAACAAGTAGACTCTTCACCAAATTGTGCCAGAAAAAAAGAGGGTTTCAAATTATTTTTGCACACGTAATGAACAGAGCGTTCAATCCAGATTCCCTGAGGTTCAACATCCGCATGGTCTCATTGGAAGATTTCACTGAAATAATAGTCTGCTCTACTTGTTCCCTGCAGCAGCAAAACCTTCCATCACCTCATCCGAGTCACCTCAGATGCCATTAATTAGAGCTTGGAGAGAGTTTTCTTATGTATCAGTCACCACTTTTGTTAAATCCTGAGCCAATTTAAAATGTTTCCTTGAATTCTTGCAAAGTGACTTCGACCATCACTGAAAGGTCAAAACCAGGGACTGTAAACTGATTTTGGAGCTGTGTATTGACTGGTGTAGTAAATCCCGAGAGGCTACAGATCACTACATTTGTTGATCAATCACTGATTAGCTAAGAAAAACAACTGCGTCGCGGCCTGAAGAGAGAACTTCTCCCCAACACCGGTGATCCATGTGAGCGCTCAAAGGCGGCGGGGGGAGGTGGTGGTTTAGTCAGTGATTCACCTCAGCCTTTCTTTACTCTCTGAGCCCTCTGAAAATACCCAAGGAGCCAAAAAGAAAATACCTCACAGCTGTTCTCTCGGCAGCCAAGCCATTCCTGTGATACTTTTCTTACACTGCAGGCGGAGGCCCTGCGTCTGAACCGAGCTCCCGACGAGTCTTTGAATCCAACCTTTCCATAAGCTAATCTCTGCCTTGTTTTAAACTTCGCTTTAAGCCGCTGGTTGTCGTTTATTCTTGACTTCAGAAATGCTCATAAAATTGCAGACTTCCTAAGGGCCAATAAGAAAAGGATCAGGAGAAAACACAAGGAGACTGGGGGTTGGAAGTATCACGTATGCCACTGGGAATGTCAGTGTCACGACCTTAGAGGAGAAGGCAAAAAGATCAGTCTCCGGAGCGCTTATCTTGCTCTCCATCTGTAGTAGATTTTGTGACACAATGAGCACAGAGGGATAGAAAACACTTCAGGCTCCCCCCTCTCACCCCCTCCAAACCCGAAACAAAAGCACTCCTCTTGTTTTCTGGCTGTGAGAGAGGCACACAGCATGAATAATTAACAAGGGACAAACAATAACTATCAGCTGCCTATCTCAGAGTTGTCACTTATCTGTTGCTGCAATCAAAAACAGTGTTGAGCTCATTTCTCAAGAAACCAATACTCATTACTCTCAAAAAGATAATATTACTTTATGCCATAGGATATTCTCTAGAAGCAGTGATTTGTTGTACTCTAACTTTTTCCCAACAAGTGATGACTGCGTGTTGTCTCATCTGTATAAATAAGATGTTCCACCATGGCTCTGTGTGTGTAAAAGACCACATCAGGATAAACACAATGGCGTTTGGGATTATTTTGTCCTACGCTTCCAAAGAAAGGCATTTCCACACTGAGACTAACAACAAACTGTAGAGAAAGATAAGCTACATGAAAAACATGTTTAAGTTCTGAGATTGCTATCAGAGTCTGAATTCAAAGAAAGCTTTCTGCTCAAATAGTCTTTATTCTGCAACTGAAGTAAGAATTTGTATAGATTAATAAATTCTGACTTAAAGTGGCAGTAAGCAGTATACTTTTGGCATCTTTGGGCAAAAATTCCATAATAACCTTTCAGCATATTGTAATTCAAGTGTTTTGAGAGAAAACTAGACTTCTGCACCTTTAATTCCTACTATTCAGATTTTTCAATGGGGAAAAAAATTAACTTTTGAGCATTAAAGCAACAGTTTTGGGAATAAACGTATTGGCCTTCTCATCCAGAGTTAGATGAGAGGATCAATACCTCTCTCTTATCAGCTGGTTAGCTTAGTTTAGCATAAAGACTGGAAACAGGTGGAACAGCTAGCCTGGCTCTGTGCCTACAAGCCTCTAAAGCTCATTAATTAATTAGTGATATCCTGTTTGTGCTGACTTTCTGAGTTGTTTTTCTGACTTGTTTCCCAGTCGGGGTTTCATTTTTCCGATTATTTCGACATAACATGAGTGCAGCATTAGGCTACTGCACCCCAGCCAAGAAATCGGCTAACGTTAGTCATGCACATAAACTCCAGAGCCACATGCCGCTCTTTAACCCTCTCCAGTGGCACCCTGTGGATTTATAAAAATGGAAATGAATAACTGTTTTCTGTCTACATTTTCATTTTTATGAATCATTGTTGTAGAATTTATTCTTGTAAAATTACGACTTTATTCTCGTAATATTACGACTTTTTTCGTAAAGTTATGATTTTATTTTCGTAATATTACGACTTTTTTTCTCGTAAAGTTATGACTTTTTTCTCGTAAAATTATGACTTTTTTCTCGGAAAATTACAACTTTATTCTCGTAATATTACGATTTTTTTCACGTAAAGTCACAACTTTTTTCTTGTAAATTTACGACTTTATTCTCGTAATATTACAACTTTTTTTCTCGTAAAATTACTACTTTATTCTCGTCATATTACGACTTCATTCTCGTAAAATTACTACTTTATTCTCGTAATTTAACAATTTTTTTTCTCGTAAAGTTATGACTTTATTCTCGCAATCTCACTTTTTTTTCCTCCATGTGGCCCTTATACTCTGTCTTAGAAAACTCATTTGATGTGAAAGGAAACAAATCGAGGAGATTTTTTGGGGAACTTTTTGGATACATTTATTACTTCACTTATAGGCTATTAACTTACACCTCATTTAGGTGTACTACTGTTATACTGTAATGTAACGTTACAGGTTTATTTGTGCAGTAGGATACCAGCTGTGTGTTTACTGCTCGGTGTAATAACGGAGTGACAATAGAGAAGGTGAACTGGAGGCGTGTATTATGTAGTAGAGGAGAGTCTCCGCCCTCCGGAGCAGAGAGAGCAGAGCTGCTGCTGGATGAGCCGCTCCGCTTCCACTCACTTCACTTCACTTCACTAACTGTTTGCAGACCAGTCTCTCCTCTCAACACTGAGAGCTTCAACAACACTGAGATCGCAGATCTCGGAGCGGTGGATTTTATTAGCTGGACGCTCCGTGGACATCCCAGCTGATCGGCATTGCTCTGTTTTATTTGAATACTTTTCCTCTCGGCTTCTCAAATCGGTTGTTTTGGAGACATTTTCTCAGGAAACATCCTGTCACAGACGGAGGTTTCTGCACTGAGCTGCGCTTTGAGGTAAGAAACGTGTCGCTGCTTTATATAACTACAACTCTACAACTTAAAATGTGTGTTGAAATGAAAGCTAAATGATCACATAGTGAATCCTTTGCCTTTGTTGAATGAGTTCATTATTTACAACAGCATATCTAAAGGGCTATGTTTGATTTGGGCTTATACTTTGTTGCTGTAAGTTACATTTTCTCCTCAGATGAGCTGCAGAAACCAAATGAGAAATTTCACCCTAATAGCTGAAGTAGTTTATTGAGAGGTTACAGCATTTAGACTTGAGTTAAATTCAGGTCAGGTTGGTGTTTTTTTTCCTTTTGGGAATAAAACAGACTCATGCACAAACACTAAATATCCTGTAAATGGAAATTCTCTCTATTTCCCTTAGATGAGTCCTAATGAATGTTGAAATAAAGATCTCAAACAGATGAAATGTCTTTGTTGTATTCAGGTGATGAACTGATGTGTGCCCTGAATCAGTTGTGTGAAATGTGGTAAATATGCATATAATAGTGTGTTATAGTAGGAGAAACCTGCCATCAGGAGGGGGATCTGGAGTGATGTGTGTCAGTCTCCCAAAGCTGGCATCATTTTCTCCTCAGATGAGCTTCAGAAACCAAATGAGGAGAGATTTCACCCTAATCGCTGAAGTGGTTTATTGAGCTGTTACCAGCATTTAGACTTGAGTTAACTTCAGGTCAGGTTGGTATTTTTTTCCTTTTGGGAATAAAACAGACGCATGCACAAACACTAAATATCCAACTGTGCCCTGAATCAGTTGTATGAAATTTGGTAAATATGCAGATAATAGTGGGTTATAGTATGAGAACCCTGACATCAGGAGGGGGATCCAGTAGTGATGATGTGTGTCAGTCTCCCAAAAGCTGGCATCCTTCCCACGGGGCTCCAGCCATCACCAGGAGGAGTCTGTCTGCAGAGATGTATGGGGGTCAGCAGATGGATGTCTCTGACGGCGCTACCTTCGCTGTAGGGCACGAGTTCACTGTCAGTTTGCATTAATCAGAGGGGATTCATCATCCAAAACCACCTCATCCCTTTCTCTCTCTCTCTCTGTGTCTCATCTCCACTGGAGCGAACATGACACGTTCAAGAGCTCTGAGAGAGAGAAAAGTCAATACTTCTGAGGGACACATGCTTTTCACAGTATATAGCGCTGAGCATGTGACTTTTTGGGGTGATTACATCATTGGTTCACTCAAAAGTTTTGGACACCAGCTTCTAAAAAAAGTTACTGCTCATACCGACAACTCTTGGGTAGATACAGTAACTAGCAAAGCCTAATCAGATTTTGCTCAAAGAGATTGGCTCCAGGGGACCCATTAACACACACACCAGTGTCCAGGTGAGTGCTGGGTTTTCTTGCCTCGAGTTAAACCACTCACTTCGGCTCTCCATCTCCCTGAGGCTGTACAGTGTGTCAGGAAAGAGGAGAGAAGAATCATATCGCGGCCCACCAGCTTGGACAGACTGACAAATCAGCTTCTGTCCTGATTAATGAGCTGGGCTGCGATACTGCTGCATCATGTGGAGATTTCTCTCTTTCTCTTTTAGTTCCACCCTTCCATAAACCCTAGATGACTTGGGCTTAACAATTTGTAGAGAGAGAGAAGCACACAAACTGGAAACAGAGGCGTGTTTGTTCGCCATGTTGTGGGGTGAACATTTGTCTTGTCAAAAAAAAAGAGAAAAGAAACAGTAGTATTGATGCTTTTGGAGCAGCTGCCAACACGGATGACTAAACTCCGCCTGAAGCCTTTCTCTCTCTCCGCTGCTTGACTCACACGAGTGTTGGGGAATAGTTTTGTTGGTCAAACACACAGAGTGATGTCTGTGGGATAAGTGCAAATGCAAACAACAGGGTTTGTAAACCTACAGTGTCATTTATACAGGGAATAAAGGTTGGCAGCAACAATGCGGAGAGTAGCAATTAGGAGGAAGCCTGTTTGAGTGTATTCAAATCTCCTCCGAAGCCAAGTTGGTATTTATTCCGCCTACGGACACAAAACACCTGGTGTGAGACTTGCCACTGGTGATCAGTGCAACTCATTTTAATAGTGCCTCTGATAATGTGTTGCTCTTAATCACACATCCGCATGAGCCAGCGCTGAAACGTATACAGCGAAAAACAAATGAATAGGAAAGGAAGTGTGAGATAGAGGCAGTTTATGTGTGAGTGGTGAGTTCACTGCTCCTCGGCCACCCAGGTCTTGGCAGAAATATAAATGTGTGAATTTCAGTGTATGGCAGCTCCTGCTGAGAGGGACCGGGTGACTGACTTGATGCCGCCTGGCCTGGCAGAGCACCGCTCATTAAAGGCTTGAAATTAATCAATCTGTGGTTCCACATGGTTGGATGCCTTCTGATTTCTTTCTCTCTGCTCCTTTCACTCTTTCACTCTTTCCTTAACATCGGTTGACGTGTCTGCAAATGAAGCTGCTGCCTTTTTGGCCGGTCATTTGATCACTGGCCCTGATTCATCCCGCCTCGCCACAACCTCCTTCAACCTCCTCTATCTGTCTCCGCCTGTATCATCTCATCTGTTATTATTTCTTCCTCTTGTCCCCATCTTCTTCATTCCCCCCCCCCCCCTCATCCAGCCTGCGAAGCACGTCCGCATCCGTATCGATGGGTTCAGAGCAGCAAGGCGGAGGGAAAACGAGGCTGGGTCATCACTCTACACTTGCTTTCCCCTGTATCAGCCCCGCTACGGCAGCAGCGGTCCGTAGAGAGCCCGGAACTAAATGGAGTATCTATTGGCTCAATGAGAAAATTGCTTTTTTCGATTGCTAGAGGACCCTTCATTTAATGTGTGTGATGCAGAGGCCCTGGCTAGTAATGGGTTCAGCATCTTTGTTGTCGGGAGACATGAGAAAATGAAATTTGCTTTTCAGCTGGCAGAAATAATTTACTCTCGGAAAGGTGTATTTTTCATCAGCTGTTTAAAAGCCATGAAAGTGTGCGTTGTTATTATATATGTCTGCACTGTGTCTTTTCAGTGCTGAGTGTCCAAACACTGTGGTTTGATGCTGTCTGCTGAAGGCAGTTTTATCTAAAGGTCATGTCATATAAAAATTGATTTTTAGTTGTTTGTTGAGCTGTTATGGTGTACAACAAAGCCTAGCAGAGCTGACACGCCACCTCAAAAATACAACTAGGCCTATGTGTCGGGGCTTTGGCGTCAAAGTATTGCAGGAAAGATGTTATGCTTGGCTGATGTGGAAAAGTTGATGTATTGATAAAAGCAAATGCGACAAAGTTAATTCAAAACAGACTTAGCAAATTAATCAATCATTAAGTGACTTATACGTCCACTAAATGATAAATGGTGGCAGATCTATGTGGAGCAATGAGGAGATTGTAACCTTCCTCAAATGAATACATGAATGAAACATAAATGCCATATTTACATTGTGTTTTTCAAATCATTTGTAGTTTGACTGGTGCTCTTTCTGCAATTTTTTAACGTCACCTGAATGGGGAATTAATGCCACCATATTTTCATAGCGATACTGGATGGAGACACATGATTCACATTTTCTTTCACTGATTTTCTAGAAATTTGGTTACAATTTGGGCTAAATTTGAATTGAAACTTGATTTGTGATTGGTCGACTTGGGCTAATTAAGTTTTCTCTTATGCCTGGGTCAGACTACACAATATTTTTGTCCATTACGATGGTCACTATCATCGTATCATCGCTGGTCGTCTTTCACCACGTGCGTGATGTTGTCGGGAAGGAAGCTTGATGCTAATGGCAGTAGCCTATTCACCAGGTTGCTGAAGTGCCTCTACTATTTCACGCCAGCTTTTTTCTTTTATCAATCTGTTGTGGTAGTCGCTTGAGGAAACATCAAAAAGGCTGGGGTGTTGTTGCCATAGCTCCACAAATATTTTCTCCATTTCACAATTCCACCTCGCAACACCAACATTGTTTCTCCTTCGCTTCGCCATTGTTTACAGCTGTGCACGCCTGCATGGCAGATCGCTCTGTGCTCCTATTGGTGAAGTCATGGCATAAAAAAAAAAAGAAACACGCTAGACTGTCTGTCGAGTTGTCGTCTACTATGACTCCCTACACGGGATAAAATTATCGATTGTCATGCACGACACTGTCATTTCCGATCCAAGCCGACACCCTATGACAGCCATGCCGGGCTATAATCGGGCTGATATCGTGTAGTCTGAACCAGCCATTACAAGTTTCTTATAACTTCCCCTATGATGACATATTTTATTGAAATAAACTTTTCGGTTTCCTGCATGAAGATAAGAGAAAATGCTGTATAATCCAGTCATATTCACACATTCACACATTCATACATTCCTTCGACCCTTGCGTGTCTCCATATGGGCCAGGAAGTAGTGAATGACCTAAGCGAGAGCAGGAAGCTGGGGGGCTCCTTGCTGCTGACGCTTCCTTTTTATCAGGAGGAAGCAGGCCGACTGTTTGTGTTCAACCCAAGAATTCTTTGTGCTTATCTTGCGTTCACCCTATTTCCCTCAATAATGGCTGTGCTGAGCAGGTAATGAGGTAAAAGGTATATATTTGACAAGCTGGGCTCGGCAGATAGCGGGCTCTCCAACGGGCTCACGGCTTGCTAGGCGCTTAGTTGAGGGTGTACTCAGCCCCGTCTCGGGATGCTTGAATCACATCTATCTTGAAATTCCCCCCAGCCATCTTTTCCTCCGCATAATGTTTTTCAGAACTAATAAACCGTGTCACTCAGGTGTCCATTAAAGGCTGCTGGTGAGGACCCGCTGGTCATTACACAGAGCGAGCACACTCGGTAAATCCCCGTGCCTTTGCCGGAGGGTTTCTTCATCACCTTGTGCTCTTTTCATCCCCCCAGATGTAGTCAAAGCTCAAAGAGGGGCTTAGGCTGGCCGGGGAGTCTGGCACTGATAGCTATGTGTGACACGGGGCTAACGTGTGGGAGATTACCTGCCTGCCTGGCTTCAGCACATCTCTGATCCACTGAATGATGCTGAAGTTTAAGCACATTGCTGCCTGGAAGATCACGGGAAAGTTTTGGTAGAGCACCACACAGCTTTATGTGTGGAGTTATTTGTTGATTGTTTGCCAGATGAACAATCAGTTCTTTACTAAGTTCACACAATGACTCTTGGTTGACTCACATTGGGTTCAGTGTTGGCACACTGGGCAGCAGGAAGCTGGGTGCTAAATCAAGTAGCACCAGGGAGGAAGAGCTCATTTTATGGATGTGTGATTGTTTCCCACATTCACTGACTAACACTGGAGCTTTTCACTATGGATGAGATTTGGTGCCAATTCGAACATTTTACAGCTAAAGCAGTACTCTTGTGAAACTTCTTTCATAAATTGCTTGGTTCCTGTTCAGGATTTCGATAAAGATTCAGAGGAATCATTTATCAACTCGAATGAAGGATTGTACATTGTTTGGGAATCACTGCAGAGAAGAAGATGTGTGGTGGAAAGAGAAAATCACTGTTGTATTTTGAGTATATACTGCGAATAGACTACATGCTTCTCCGTCTGCATGTAAGCAAACATGCACTGGTGTCATTCTGAGATGCTGTTCTCTTTTATACTTTGTATGATATACTTCGTACTTCGCATGATATCTTACGGAAAAGTTATTCCTCATTTTTCGTGCATTTTACTACGAATGTCCTGCAACATGTGACGCACGTGTCAATTTCCGCTCGTTACGGTCTTCAAAATAAACTTCCTTCTTCACAGGACTTAGTTAGGTTTAGGCAACAGAACTACTTACAAAAGAGTATAAAAGCAAAGAGACAAAACTCCAGTGTTTTTTTTACAACAGCTGCTGTTGCCATTTTGGACTGAACGCGCTTATTATATTTATAATATTTTATTGTTCAACACCACTGCCATTTCAGTAGAATATGACAATAGAATGGAAATAATTTTGTTTTACTTTTGTACGGCACTTTTTACTGACGTTTTACTGGCGTCTGGTATTCGCTTTCAGTCCAAAATGGCAGAAGTTTTCCAACCTAAAGATCTACACATAAACCCCTTTTCTGTGTAGATGTGCAGAGACGTTACATGTACTTTTGCAGAAGTATATATGACACCAGTGAGGAGGTACACTACTGGGGATTTTGGGCCACTGTTTCTGCTTCTCTTTGGCTATTTGTTCGGGGACGGTACTGTGAGCCGAGCTCAGCCCAGATCTGTTTTTTCAGCCTCTCCCTGTGACTCATTGGGCCTAATGGTTCTCTCGTCTCCTGACTCAGGCATTTTTTTCTGATGAAATGGGACTCTCTCCCAGCTTCTGGTCTTTCTCTTTTTCTGTTGCACCAGCCACAACTGTGTCCCAGCTCTGCTCTACTCCACTCCTTGTTCCTCTCTCTCCTCTATTCCCAGGTTCTCCTCCTCGAGTGCTCCTGCTCTTTCCATCCACGTTTCTGGAATAAAAGAATATAGCTTAAAGGGATAGTTCGGGTGTTTTGAAGTGGGGTAGTATGAGGTACTTATTCATAGTCAGTGGTTCACCTACAGTGGATGACGGTCAGCACGCCCCCGGTTTGGAGAAGCAGTCAGGAGTTACTGCGCGGGAGCAAAGCAATGTACTGAAGAGAACGGGGCCGGCAGCAAAACGTATTATAGACACCATAAAGAAAGGCGCACCTAAAAAATCAATATCAGTTTAAGTATACGCTATATTTAGAATATTTTTGCCGCTTTATCTTGCCATGAGACAGCTAGACAGTCTATATTTCTGTCTGGGAACTGAAGCCGTTATATCCATCTATACTCTCGCCAAAGCAACCAGACTCCATCAGAAAAACGCAGTAATTTTACCTCACACAACACAGGGAGTTGCTGGTCTAATGCTGCTTCGATCGGTTAGCTTGTTTGTGTTATCGTGTGTCTTTGGTTAGTTCGGATTCACCAAAGTCACACAATAACCCAAACAAAAGAATCGATCGAGGCAGCGGTAGACCAGCAACTGCAGTGTGCTGCGAGGTAAAACTGCAGTTTTTTCAATGGAGTCTGGTGGCTTTGGCGCAAGCATACATGGACACAACGGCTTCAGTTCCCAGTTGGAAACGTCTGTCTGACGGCAAGGTAAAGCGGTGAAAATATTCTAAATATAACGTACACTTAGGTGTTTTTTTAGGTAGGCCTTTCTTTTAAGTGACTAAAGTATGTTTTGCTGCGGGCCCCGTCCACAGCAGTACATTGCTTTACTCCCGAACTATCCCTTTAACAAGAATGCCCTCATTAGTCATCTTGTGCTTTTTTAATGTGCCCTATGTTATTGCATATTCAGCTCGGCATCTTTATTTACTCTGCCTAAAGGGGATCTGAGCCCCTGTAAATATCCTGTTTATTTTTAATCACAGATGATGGGCTACACAGTATAATGTGATATGGTAATTGTTACTCGCAAATACAAACACACACTTGCTTTCACCACAAATTGATTTGGTAATGTAGAGTGCACAAATTATTGTAGGGATGGACAGTAGGTTTGTAATGACGACCCAGATAATTAGCCTATTATCATTTTAAACAAATTAAATGCATGTCGGGAGTTGGAGCTGGATGTTAGCTCATTAACTCACTTTCTCATGGTTGGAAGTTGTGATATGGAGAGTTGGTGCGGTTACATCAGATTTATGGACACAGGGAAGACTGTTAGTTAGTATAATGACGTAGTCTTGTTTGCTGTCTCGGCTTTTCCAGCGTGGCTGAATTATAGAGTACCTCTCAGAGATTTATTTTGAGCATGATTTGGGTTTGCATCCCAGTCTGCTAATAACACTTTGCCGTTCCAGTCAGTGATAACCGTACAAACCTCAAATACACAAACACAAATGGACATGAAGTGCTCCCACACATTCACACACACACACACACACGCACATCCCTGCAGCCTGTGTGCTGCTGGCACAACTGGAAATGGGGTTGTTTCATATGTTCTGTATATGGATCTCATATCTGCTAGAATCTAGGTTAATGTTTTGCATTGAAGTCGTAAACATGGCACAGAAAAACCTTTTAGGTAAGCAGGAATTTCTTTAGTACGACTTGAAAGTGAAGGTTGTAAACTCCAGTCGATGTAACTGGGCTAATGTGATTCTCCTTCTTCCTTCTTGCAATCTGATTATGTGCGTTTGTATTGAAAAATCATGCCAATGTGAGAGTAAGTACCTTTTAAAGGTGCTAATTGCGAGATTGGCAGCATTTCTATTGCCTCCGCACGGCTCTCAACATGGTTACGGTTGAGCCGGCGGCTCGTAACTAACGGTGCTATCAGCGCTAAATGTGAAAACAGTGTTAACACTGCTGACAGAGCTAACAGTGTTAACCTGAGGGGGAACTGGAGGGTGGGTGCTACGCTACGGTTATAGAGCGCTCCAGGATGACGTATTTTTGTAGGTCAACCAGGAAGTTAGAATCGCCCTGGGTTCCTTCGACAAAAACCCAATGTGATTTTTCCATTGGGTTTTGGATTATCGCAGAAAATAAGCTCTGTAGAGAACAAACATTTATGATACTCACACGTTTTATTCATCAAGATAATCTTCACAAATGAACACAACTTTTATGATTTTTGAAGCGTAAATGCAATCACCAGAAGTAAAAAGCTAATGTTAGGCTATAAACCAACTACGCCACGGTCGCATGAACGCGAGCACACACTACGAGGCTGTAACGGCGGACGAGTTGGCGTGATGACGTTTCGTAGTCCCATTTAGCCACTTGTTAGCAACCGCCTTTTTTTAAGACACATAAAGGCTTCAAGATTCACCGGTGGGATATTTATTGATGTAAATTATGTAATTGAACAAAATGTGAAAATCTCTTCAGCTTGTGTTAACCACAGACCTTATTTCAGACATCTAAATAAAAACCCATTGACTTCGAGACGAGGGAACCGGAAGTGCTAAAATGCTAATTAATTTCCCTGTAGCACTCTATTAACTAACCGCCGTATGAGAGCAGTGCAGAGCGGCGGCCGTGAGTTAGCCAGTGGGGAACGCTCACATGCACGAACATTCACTAAAAGCATGGACAGCACGGCCAGCCCGGCGATGTCAACAAGGTGCGAAGATTACAACACACTCAGTGGGAGAGCGACTTCAGTCTCTGCTCAGGTAGACATTGCTCCACTATATCTTTACATAGCAAATAGTTATACAGATACAGATACAGATACAGAGAGCTTTATTTATCCTTATTTGATGCTACTGTATATTAATGCTCTGGATATCGTATAGAGCCCCTTTAAAAAGCCCCAGCGTTTTTCTTTCCATTAGGCTGGCTGCTTTTTGCTGCCTTTGAAGCCCACACACCTTGTCCACAGCGCTGCTCCCTGCAGCTCCTGTGGGATAACAGCAATGTTACAGTCCCTCCCGTAGGGCGAGACTCGCCACAGGTCTATTGGGCATATGGGCACCTTGTCAGCCTCTGCAGCATCAGGGGGACGGATCGGTGTTTGATTAACAAAAAAAATCCACAGCGGGGTCCGACTTCTACCTGGGGAAACTTGGGGGAAGTGCCGGCTAATGATGTCTCCTGCCAGGATCACAGGCCTCTGAGATAGACGCGTGTGTTTCTTTTCAGCTTGTTAAAGAACAGGAACTGAAAATCTTCAGGGCTTATAAACTAATAGCAGTGTAGGTGAGGGCCATCTGTCTGTTTTGCATTTAGAACCTCTCTTGTGGTTTGCTTTGCTTGAGTGATAATGTTATCTCACCTGCGGTTACGGCACATAAAGGCCTCTTGTGTTAGAGTGTGACACAGGTGTTTTTTGCAGGGTTTTCTGCTTCCTCACTGTCATTTGGTTTATTGCCCACCATCACACCATTAGACCACATGTGGTTGAAAAGTGAAGCACAAAGGAGTGCTGAACTGTTGCTGACAATGTAGCCTTAAAGCCAATTGAGGTCGTTCATGCGACCTGGCATCCTCCAGCGATCCAGACCGGTTTGTGTAAAGATTGCAGTGATGGCTCTTAGACAACTTCCCTGTCTGCTTCTTACGGTGATGAATTCACTTGTCTTAACAGCTTCTGCATGTCTGACTGAATAATAGCCTTTCCCTTTTAACAGCAGATCAGATGTACACGCTGTAGACAGTTATTTTTACTCCTCAAAGGGGAAAACAATTAGACAGCAAAGACCGAGCGCCTTGCTGCCTCATGATTATTTGATGGCGCTTTATGAAATTTTTAGCCCACCACCACTTTAAGAGTGCGCTTCTCGAGACGCCATTCACGGGTCGCTGCACTAAAACACGGCCTCTTGTCCTCTGGGCAAACAGTCGGTCAATGCCAGCCGACGTGTTACGGCCACAAGCAAACCACTGATGCCATTACTGATGTGCAGCATGTGCTGCATTTTATAAGCTCAGTGGCTCAACTTCAACAAGGAATTCTTAAGAATGCTTTTCTAAGAAGAGAAGAGAAAATAGATATATGAGGTGGTATTTTCTTCGCTGTAAAATTTCCCTGCTAATAGTTATTAGGGTAAACACATGCACACCGTGAAGCCTAATTCCTTTTTTCCCTAATCCTCACTTCGCTGCATCTTCTTTTCTTTGAAGCTTAGGGAAAAAGGAGAATCCACTGCATAGAAAAGCTAGCCACTGTTTAACCATTTGAAGTATATTAAAGGAGTTTGATATTTTCTTGAAAATGTATTTCAGTCTGTATGTTTCTGAGAGTAGAATCGAGGGATCACCTTCACATGTGTTTGTCAGAGATAGTGCAGGCACGGCAGGTGTCTCTGGTACGTGAAATTAAATTGGCTGCAGTGTTCATTGATTTAAGTGTTTAAAAAAAAAGAGTGCCGACGCTCTCAGGGATTTTATATTCAGTGGAACATCAGGTGATCTTGGATGGCTTCCCACTGATTTGTCACCTGTCCCGCGACAGGACGACAGGCCAGAACAGCAAAGTCGGCCAACCACATCTTGACCACCTGGGTGTGACGCTCTGAACTGTGAAGTGTTTGAGGAAAAAACAGACCGCTCAGGCATTTCTCCAAGAGCCTGCGCCCGGGAGAGACGGGCCCAGATCATCTTTCCCGATAACACTTGGCAGGAGTCAGATCCCATGTGAAATGCCTCAGCACCAATGTTGAAGCCAAAGAGATTTTGTGGGTGTCTCGGAAAAACCCCGGGATGTGTAAAGGTTCCTTTTGGCTTTATCTGTCAAGCCATACAGTAACTGGTGGCTCCAAACTGGCGCTTTAATTGGACAGATGACAAAACAGAATTTAAAACAGCCTTTGGACTATTTTATTTAAATAAAATTTAGTCTCAATAACCAGACATGATCTCATGATCTCCCCCACATTAAAATGATGCACAAAAGAAACAATGAAGGAGGGGAAAGCCAATGTTGAGAGCAATTACCTAAACCACTTTCGCTTATCTCTGCAGGCAGTTTGGAATTGGACAAGCTGCTTTTTTTAATGTAATAAGGAACAGATGTCCAACCTTTTTCTTACTCAAAACATCTCTGAGTGAGCTTTCCATACATTTGCCACATCTAGAGCAACCCCCTCCTCGCACAGCCACCCACCCTTGATAATCCAGTCTATTCTGCGAGCTTTCAAAACACCCCCTTCAAATATTTGGCTGGCTCTTCGTGTGTGTATATATTTATTCTGTTGCTTTTGGCCCGAACCAAAGGTCTGTTGTGTTTCCAAGAAGCTTGAGACTTTGCAGACAGTTAGAGATATTGCTAAACTTTAAAAAACAAAACCATTTAATATCTCCTACTTTAACTCCACAGCTCATTATACTGGATATCTTCTGTGATCTCCTCCTGCTTTGTTCATATCGTCACCATTTGGTGGCTGGTATCAAAGTCTCATGTGGTGAAAATTAATGAGTTGCGTTTTTTGGTCTTTGTTGCGTAGGCTCATACGTTGTTTATCTGGACTATCTGACAGAAACCCCCGCATAGATGTCTTTTTGCAAAGACTTCTTTTAACAATCTGCAACATTCATCTGTGGCAATTTGATGAACGCTGCTTAATGGTGACTTTAAATGAAACTGGTGAGCTCGTGTTTACAACATGGGAAGTCGTGTACACGATATGCTTGCCGTTCAAGTAGTTAAGTCGGGAGAACACCGCTGCTGAGCAACGGCAATATTAACGTTACTATCGGTGTCTAGAAGCCACAGAGGCTAACAATTTTTTTCATTCATATTGACTCTTCTCGTGAACATGGTAAACACGACCCCATTTGAAGGCACCATATATGACAGAAATCCTACATAGATGTCTTTTTGCATAGACTTCTTTTAACAATCAGCAACATTCATCTGTAGCAATTTGATGAACGCTGCTTTAGTCACGACTACAAGGTGATTAGCACCTCAGTCACACAGTGGTTTCAGCTCACAGGACGTGCATCTCCTAGACAAGTGGAAGGAAGATAGCATTTTTTTGCATTTTAAACTCAAGTCACGTGCAAATGTTTAAATAAGCAGAAGAGCAGTAATGCGTTTCACCAGCTGTGTCACTCCTGTGGTCCTGTTACAGTAGTGGAGAGCACTAAATGGACTGTTTATTTATAACTGTTAGGCAGCGGTGGGCTGATGGAGATATGCTACCCCGCTAACGCTGGAGTACACGCTTGGGCGCATTACTCCCAATTTCATCACTAACACCCAATTAATACTCCAGACAGCGTCAGCAGCATCTGCTCGAGCAAGACAGTTATCATCAGCTCCCCAGAGTTGAGAGAATTGAAAGTATGGATCAGCGGTGGCGTGTGTTTTGCTATTCTGAACTTGTCATTTACAACCATGAGCAGGTTCATCGAGAAGCTTCGGTATTATAATTATGGCGGTTTTCATAGTTTTGTGTGTTTTCAGTCGTAAATCAAAACCGTCATTATAGATAGGTTTGACCTCACCATGTTGCCAGTGTTCCTCTGACCACATTCATCCCCACACTATCGTCTCAGATCCATCATGTTTTGTGGTGTAAACCTATTGACTTGTGTTCCTTCAGGGACCAAATCTTGGACCGCCTCCAAGCAGCTCAGTTTCCATCCTCTCCCCATCTTTCCTCTGTCTCCCATAAATCAATGTGATGTAATTGCATAAACTCCCTTTCCCACAGCTTGGGCCTGGAGGGAGAGTATTCGCAGAGAGAGAAAGTGTTTCAGTGTGGCCAGTTAACCTTAACCCACTGACTCCCACAACGGCGACATCCCCTGCTTGTGAAAGTTTTATTTTGGCCCTTAAATATCTGTTTGCAGAGTTTCTGTCATTGGTAGTGTTTGATGTTTTGTGTATTGTTTTTCTAAGCAGCAGGGCTGTGGAAGTTAACTTTCTCACAGCTGGTACTGCCTGTTTACATCTGGCTAATACACTCTAAAGCTCAGCAGATTAAATCTCATTTCTCTGAGTGCTTTTTGTGTTGAGCCAAGCATGATTTCTCCTGACATCTCCCCGCTTGTGGCTCCCTCAGCCTCTCGAAGGAATGTTTCTTAAAGCACTCCTGCATTTTCACGAGATTGTACCATGGAAAGTGTCCAACCCTCTTTTTCCACATTTCAGTCCCTCTTGGCTTCCTCATGGGACTCACTCACAGGCAGGATATCTCCTCAAAGGATATCTTTCAACTCCTCGTCCCAGGATCATCGAGCTCAGAGTGAACCCATGTGGAAATGAGTGTACCTTAAGTTTTTTTTGGAGTGGGCAGAAGTCTTAATCACACAGTTCAGAGTTCTTCTTCATCCTGGTTTCATCAGTAATCCTCCTGCCATCAGTCTCGCTCTGCTCCGCTGAAGAACATGAGTGATAAAACCATTTTTTTGCTCGTCGTGCAGAAACACATTTTCAGGGTATTTGGCCATTAGTGAGAGCGTATTTGACAGTGCGAGAGACAAAAAGCATGAGTCATTTTCACTGCTGCCTCCCTCTGTGATGTTGTGAGTTTGTCACAGCTTGTTACCTGCCATCACCGCAGCCGCCACATACAGGCTGACACAGATGAAGGATTCGGAGGGATTTGGGGTGCTTTGGCACATGTGCAGCTTTATGAGGAGGTCCCAGTGTGGAGCCCCTCTGGGCTGAGGAAATGATCCAGATGCAAAGCTTCTGGGTCTCGTAACCCAGTGGGACACCTGCCCTGCTGCTCCTGTACAGCCCCCCTGCAAAATCCACAAAGACTCAGGCTGGTAGTCTCTCTGTGTGCAGCTACTTTGTTATAAAATGCTGTTTCACACTGATTTTCTATGCAGCTTCTATAATAGCAGCTTGTGTGTTGGCTTTCAGTCTTATAATGGAGAGCGTGCTTTGTGTATTTCAATGGAGCATAATCATTGCAAAGCTCAAGTCAAACAATGTTTCCACTCAGACAGTCTGTTGCTTCAGTTACTCCAAAATACACCTGAATGTAAACTCTTTACATATACAATGTTAGGCATTGCTACAGCTTGAATTGCTTCACAAAAGTGAATAGTTTTTTTAAGCATTAGCATCAGTAAGTACTACTGTTGTTTATATTACTTACACACGTACATTAAGTCATGCTTGTGTTTATAGGTGGTATGGAAACTATGAGTAAATGCATGTGTTTTATTTGTGTTGGATAACTTGTGCATTTGTTTTCATTGGGGGATTATACATTAGATTTGCCTTCTTTATTACTCAATAAATTGGCGCACAAGAAATAGATTTTAGTTTGCATCTAATTGCCTGTATAAGATCAAAACTTAATTGATTTATACTGTCAACTATATAGATTCGAGATAGTCAGCAGGGACCTCCTGATATGATCAATTATTGATTCATAAGGTGTTGATGCCATATCTGCTGCACGTCTTTAAGGCTACGTTCACACTGCAGGCTAAATGGCCCAAATCTGATTTTTTTTTTTGCACATATGTGACTCATCTGTTTTTTCATAACAATGTGAAAAGCACAAATCACATGAAATCGAATCTTTTCAATTCTGATTAGGGCCACATTCATGTTTGATCCCAAATCAGATACAGGTCTGATTTTTTGCAATGCAACCTCAGTCTGAACAGCCATATCAGAATTCATGCAACTTTTACGTCACTCTGGATCGACATTCGTCACAATTCTGCGCTGCGAAGCCATTCACATCACGATCCCACCAATCCTGCGTACAGAAGGAGCAGCCACATTTAAAAAATAATGTGAACAGCCAAAAAAAATCTGATCTGAGCAATAAATCAGAATTGAGCACTGGGGCTTGCAGTGTGAATGTAGTCTAAGTGTTACAGATCTGTAATATTGCCTTTCAATATTTACATTCTTTAATAATTACCGCTTACTTTTTAAACACTGGACAATGACAGTTGATTGATACTTTCAGGCATACTACTCTATAAGTAGGATTTCCTGCAGTAAATGGTTTAGCAGAGATGGTTAGCCACCCAGATCTCAACGCATTTCATCTTATATTCAATTTTGTTAATTGAATTTAATATAATTTAATATATAGCGCTACTGCCCTTTTCCCCCTGATGAGTAATGTTTTATTTCTTAAGAATGTATTGATTTTTAGGATGTTAGCGACGGTGGTTCGCTATGAAACACTGCAGGGAACTCCAAGGTACAGTAGTGTCTCTTTAATGTGTTTCTGGAGTCTTTTGTCCAGATTGAGCAACAAGTTGCTTCCCGTCGCTTCCTTCTGCACTTACCTCAACATGGTTTTCGAGAATGATTTTGGCTGAGTTACTGCAACAATTAACATTGCCATGACAAAGTTGTGAAATCCAAAATACCACCAGATCTTGGATAAACTACGCCGCAATCTTGCCATCTTCCTCCGTGTTTGTTTATGCTTTTGTATGTGTGATGGGATGCACATGTTTGTATTCGTAAACAAAGGAGGTCAGTGCGTTGTGTCAGACCAGACTTCACAGTGTTGTTTGAGCTTGTTTGAAAATGGTTGAAAACAACAATTCTATGCCTCAAATGTGCCAAATAGAAAAATTTGTTTTGGAATTAATCACGGTTAGTCACCACTATTATCTGAATTTCAGATGGTGTGCATAAAGCAGTTGCTCAGTAAGGTATGCTGTAGAAGCCATCAGCAATGGGAACCAGACACACTGGGCCTCCGATTTTGGGCACGTTGTTACGACCAGGCAGCGAACCCAGTGTCCCTCGGCCCAAGTGTCCCTTTTTATTGGGATTTACTGTGTTTTTCATACTAATCCTTGTTGTGTCAACGTTTTTATTTTCCATTTGCATTGCCATGTGATGTACAGGCAATTGCCAAGTGGTCATGGAGCAAAATTCAGATTAACAAAAGCAAAACATCACTGCTTTGGCTTAGCTTTTACTGCATTTGAGCAAAATAGCTATCTCAGAGAGGGAGATTGGCTTGTGGAGGAGTCCAAACTCAAATGCCCTCCACTGGTTTTAATTATGAAAATCAGCTGCATCTGGTCACACTGAGCAAAGAATCTGTTTCCACTTGTTGTGTATCTTCTGCATTGGGATGTTTACCGCATTGTTTGTCAGCATACCAAACAGCTTCAAGAGTCTTAAGCAGGCAGAAGGATGAAGGTGAGGGCATGTTAAGGACAGATATTCATAATTACAGGTAACTTGATAAGGACCTTATCATGGCTAAAGTGCACTTTGCTACAGAATCTGATTTCAACAAATATACAGAACCTACTGCTCTATGGTATTTTAGCTAAATTTAAATGAGGCCTAGAAATTGTTACCAGATGTGTTCCTAACACATGCTGAAGTGGCTGGTTTGACTTATGGGACAACAGTGGCCACATATTTCTACATTCAATGTCTTGGGGAAAATACAACCATATGTTTTAATACAAAATACCATGGATTCCCACTGGACTTCAGTCCATCAGGTGTAATAACATACAAAAACATGAACAATATACTCATCAGTTATTGAGGTACAGGTGTTATAACTAACATACTTTGGTAAACATGAAAACTGGAACTCAATGGTGGGGCACGGGCCAAAAGAAAACACCTGTATTGTTAAGATTGAAAAATGGTACTAGGATCCCAAGTTCCTCTAATTGAATATTATTTTAGCTTTTACATAGTTAACCCCTTAAACCCCACCTGCTGAATAAAATTGGGCTAATTTCCAGTCATACACAATTTATGCATTTCCAAGACTGTTTAGGGACCCCAGCATGCAGAAATATTCAAACAGCCTACACCATTTTTAGAATAGGCGAAAATAACACATTTATACTGCATAAAAACAACGGAATGTTTTTGCCCAAAACTGCATGTGATTATCATAAAGTGGGCATGTCTGTAAAGGGGAGACTTTTCGGTACCCATAGAACCCATTTTCATTCAGATATCTTGAGGTCAGAGGTCAAGGAAACCCTGTGAAAATGGCCATGCCAGTTTTTCCTCGCCAAAATTTAGCGTAAATTTGGGGCGTTATTTAGCTTCCTTCCCAACAAGATAACATGGTATGGTATTTACAAAAAATATTCACTAACATCTGAACCTGATAGTGGGCCAACTTTGGCCTGCAGGCCCCAATTTGGGCAGCCTGGTTTAGAGTAGGGTAGGTTTGTTGTTACTAAAGCTGAAATGATTAGTAATTTTTAGACATTTTATAGACCAAATGTTGATGATAAAATAATCTGCACATTATTGAAGCTCTATTCTAGTCCTAACTTTTTTTCATAAAAACACATCATTGCCCTGTCTTTCTTCAAATCTGACTTGACTACAAATCTGTTGTGTTGTCTTTTGTGCGCTCATAATGTTTTAGCTGAGGTAAACATCCCAAGGGAAGACTGTGCAAACTTCCTCTTTGTGCTGGCAGCTTGGATCTTCATCTCAATTCCTTTCTAAATTTGAGGCCCTGTAAGCTGCGTGATTCTCAAGCTTTACTGGGCTTTAGGATTTAACTGGGATGGAAATGGTTATCGTGCGGCTGTTCGTCAGCTCGTAGGGCCCGTGGGTGGGGGAGTCGGCGAACAAACTGGCGAGAGTTTAACAGCCCCAGCCCCCTCTGTGTGTAGTAGTAATGAACTCTTACCTTCGCTTGGAAGGCTGCGCTGCTGCTGGTATCCTTGCTGTGTTTTTGTAACCCTCACTAAAAAAGCCTTGCTCTTAATTGTATCCCACGGGGCCCTGAGCTCTCAGTATTCACAGCCTTTCCTGTCCCTCGTACTGATCCTCCCCCTCTTCCAACCTTAGCCCCATCATCCCAATTCGACAGGTCTCTCCTCTTTAATCGCTCGACTTCAAAGCGCCGCGGTGCTGCCCCTGCAGGCCCCCGGTTCCTCAGAGACAGGGGGGCTAGCCTTTGGGGCCTGGGAAGTAGGGTGAAAGTATGGTAGTGTACAAGGCGGCTTGTTAAGTTAGACAGGCCCGGGTGGAAGAAAATAACAACAAGTAGTTCCGTTGCTGTTCTTCATCACGGTGTCACTAGAGAGAAGTTGTGTAATTATAAAAGCAGGTTGCAGATGTTTTGAAAGGATCGGTGTAAGACACTTCTCGCCGTTCTTTGATGAGGGCATCTTTGTAGAGGCGAACGATACGGGGCCGGGAGAACCTGCTACAAAGAGAAGAGGCATGGCTAATGTTGGCCATTTACTAAGAGGTGGACACAGTGTCAGCTTTCATCAGCTTCAAAATAGCACCCTGCAAACATGTTTCCAGGGCTGCATTCTTATCAGGTTTCCATTTACCACAAAACAATTAACGCAGAGAAAACAGATGACTGCGTAATGAGTTCAATCTGCATCTTGTATTATGTACCGCAAATGAGTGAATGCGTTGTTGCCCAGCGTGTAACCCCGAGAGCACCTACTGTAGTGTGGAGAACAAAGACAACAGTGGCCAGAGAGGAGACGGTGAGTGATTAATTGAGCGATGCCCTCTGATCAGAGTGGGGATTGTTTCTCCATCGTGGTGGTTTATCTTTATCTCTGGTGGTTAACTCGCACCGTTAGATCAATAAATCCAGATGGGGTGAGGCGATAATTCTGCCTCAGTATTGCCCTCATTAAAGTGGCCGTTCAGGAGATATATGGCTGCTGGCAATTACCCTCTTTCTCATTTCTATAATATTATCCCATGATGTATATGGACTTGGACTTGGAGATCACCGGGGAGAGCTGACATCCAGAGCCGTTCCTTTTATTGAGTGTGTTTATAAAGGTTGGATTAAAGGCGTAAAAGGCCCCATAGGTCATTATCTCTAAATTTGCAGTTGCTCTTCTACAGCTCAGAGGTTTGCTTTTATCAACACTGGTGAGATATTGAGGTCAAACGCAGCTGCGAGGTGTAGATGGAAGAATTATCACTTCCTCCCTCGTTTTCCTGCCCACTTCCTGTCCTCAGAGGAAGTGTCGCCGGTCAAATTCCCTGCTGTTCTCTGACCTCTGACCTTTCATTCAAGGTTGCCCAGCTGATAGACAGGATGAGGAGACTTGGAGGCAAAGACAAAAATATGAAATATGAGTCCCTGGCCAATAGTGCCTATATAGTAAAGGACGGGGTTTACTCGAAACAAACAAGTTTGAGCAACGTGTTGTCAGATCATGTTTGAAGGCAAAAGTGTTTATGGCTGTGCTGTTATGGCCGCACTTGAAGACATGGTGAAAAGCGTGTGCTCAGAGAGGCAAGACACAAAGAATTGTACAAATGGAGATAACATTACACACTTTCGGACAGTCTCTCCTCGTGGTTTTGCACTTGGATGTACACACAAAAAGTGTAACAGAAGTAGATGTGTGAAGAGTGAAAAATGAGAGCCTGAGAGAGAAGTTGAAATCCTTCCAACACTGCGTACAGTCAGACCCAACCTGAGAAGTCCTGAAGATAATTAAATCAAAAATTTAAAATGCGGTCAACTGGAACAGAGCCTAATATAGAGAGAGCACCAAAACCAAAACATTTTGCAGCCAACTGGTTGAGAGTATCATTTTAGAAACTAATTTAATGTCTGTGAATCTAATTCCAAATAGTAATTTATCATTTAATAGCATAAATCATTTTCATAGGCTACTGATTTCCTAAAATCATGCTTGATTATGATTAACCATTTGATCAGAGCTAATACTGACATATTCACGCATTGACTCGAGACCTGTGGCAGTAAAATGAGACTCAACCTGAACTGATTAGACTGAGGATGCTTTCACAAGCCAACGTTTAGTCAGTTTTAATCAAACTCGGGTGCGGTTCAACCCCTGGTGCGGTTGGTTTGGGCAGTTGTGAATGCAGAAATCGTACACTGGTGTGGACCAAAACAACCGGTCCGAGACCAATTGAGAGAGGTGGTCTTGGACCGTTTCCAAGTAGAGTTGTTTCGATACCAGTATCGGAAATGCGCCCGATACTGCCCAGAATTTGGGGTCGGGTATCTGTGAGTACGCCATTCTATGCACCGATTCGATACCATAAGTTATTAACTCAGAAAAAAATCGACTTGTTTAACCGGAAATCAGTTCTTCTTCGCCGCTCCAAAACAGTAGCCTTCACTGTGCTGTCGATCTGGATGTATCATGGATGACACTGACAACTACTGTTTTAGAGCAGCGAAGAAGAACTCAGTGCAAGTAGTTTGTCACGTGACAATAGCAAACAACAGCAGTGCGGTGATAGTGGAGAGTAGAACGGTAACGGTTGAGGAAAATGTAGGAGTGTAGTAAACAGCTGTTAAATAATAATCATAATAATAACTATATATTTTTTTATCGCGCTGGTATCGGATCGGTACTCTGTATAAGTTCAGGTATCGGAATCGGTAACAGGAAGGAAAAAATGGTATGAGCGAACCAAAACTCAGGCTGCCTGTGCGGGCATTTGAGATGGACACAAGTAAACAACAGGATAACATGAGCGGGAGAGGACTGACCTGGACTTTAGCAGAAGTCCGATGTTTGCTTGACATCTGGGCCGAAGAGAACATACAGAATATGCTAAATAAACTCCGCAAAAATAGTAGCGTTTATAAAGCCATTGGAGATAAACTGGAGGAGAAGGGATTTGTGCACACAATAGATCAGTGCAGAGTGAAAGTGAAAACATTTCGACATCAATATATCAAAGTCCGCGATTACCTGCATAGAAGTGGTAGCTCTTTAGACAAAAAAGATCAATTTGCTCGTTTGCACACGCCCCTCAGCCAATTATTTTTAAAAATTTGGTCAGCTTTAATTTGTGCACTGTGAAACCAAACCAGACTAAATAGGAAACAAACCAAAAGTATCACTGTGTGACGATTAGAGGAATAGTTTATTTGAAGCATACTGACTCCTTCATTCCTCTCATTTATGGCCATTACAGTTTCCTCCGCTATCTCTATTGTGAATTGCTCTCTGGTGGGATAACTACAGTACATACTGTATGTTTAAGCGCATAATTTATAATGTTCTACTGTTTTACATACTGGATAGATGCTGGTGATGCAACTATATTGTCAGAGCCTGAAATATCAGCAGAGGCTAATCAATTAGCGGCTCCCTTGATGTTTAAATTGCCCACAGTTGCTCGTGAGCTTAAATGTCAACGACTAGTTGCCGAGAGGGATATCTTTGAAAAGGAAAGCCATTGAGCGGATGCAGATGAAACCTTTCCTCTAGCGTCGAGTCGTTCCCGGCTTTGTTGGACCCTCAGCGGTCTGGCCTTTCTGGTCTCCCTCGAGGGTTCGTCCTATTGTTGTGCTTTCTCAGCCGTCTGCGCTGATCTCTCTCTTCTCACCCCCATAACCGATTCAATGAGACTCTGCGATCCTATTGGTGCTCCACTTTCCAGTGAAAGGGTTTCCATGGAAACCAAAAAATAATGCAGACCCTCACCGCTGTTGCTCTCCAACAGCTAATAGCTCTCTAAACAGGCGCGCGGGAGAGAGACACCTCTGCAACAGGCTTCAGGGTAAAATCTGACCACTCTGCTGCTTGGTACCAGATTACACACATACTGTACCTATCTGCTGTGATAGACTGAAACAAAATGGAAAGGGATTACAGTGTTGTATGGCCTGGGGGATATGTTTGCTAAGCCATATTGTGAATATTTTGTAAATGACTCTTTCAAACAGGCTCCATCCTTTTGGCTCCACCGTGCATGTGAAGCCACTGTGGAGATGTTATTGATTCCCTGAGCTGCTTTGTAGTGTCTGAATTCAAGGCTGTGATAAGGGAGTGTATCATTCCAGTGCATCTCACCTCTTCTCGGATGCGTCCGTTTCCTCACTCGGGCTTTGATTGCCTTTTCTAGATGCAATCACAGCCCTTGTGTTGTGTATGGGGGAGGGTGCGCTGCTGCCACTGTCAGTTGGTTTCTGCGTCCCGGTGAATCTGATGTCTGCCGGCAATATGGTGTGTCGGCGGGATGATGCGGCTGGCTCTATCAGCCAGAACACTCCTGGGATATTCTCCATCCCCAGCCCCTGTCAGACTGAGAATACCCTGCCTGTATTTCACCATCTAACGTGGCAAGAAGAGCTGCATGCTGTTCATGCCTCCGTAGGCAGCTCTCGCCATATTTGATGCTGTAGTTGTCTGTGCCAGCGCTTTGAAACCAGCTCCAAAGTATTGTCAGTCAAAAACCGTGCTGCTGACTATTTTTGCACATCGATGCTGGAATACCAGCAGTTTAATTGGCTCTCATTGCTCTATCGTTATTTTCAGCTGGGAGACACTTGTGGCAAAGCAGTTTAGAAACGGGAAAAAGTTTAAAGCGTTTATGCTCATTAGACACAGTTGGTAGGAGACGTATTGTACATTGACAGTTTAAGCCAGCTAGTAAGAAAGTAAGGTATTCCTCTTCCAGTGAATAATTCATGAGCTCAGATGCTCATCAAGGTCCCGTCAGAAGCAGGTTGAGGAAACTGTGGTGAGTTGGGTCTTCTAATAAAAGATAATTAACTAAGTAAGAAGATATACGAACACCTCAAGGCAGATATTAAAATTTTACCTGCCCAGAACAAAGGCCTGGACTGCTACTATTAAAGGCAGTACCTTTTTTTTTCTTCTTTCCTTGTTAATTTTGCCTTCCAGCTGAGTGAAACATTCACACATAAAACACTGATGCAGTCTTAAATTAGCTCGCTGCTGGGAGCGAGAGCTTCATACATAATAAATGCAAACTCTGTCATTTTAAGTGTCCTAGAATTTTATTTTCTGTGGAGTGGGGGGGGTTTCCAAGCTCACAGTCTTATTCTGCTTAAATGGATTACGCACACAAAGACAAATGTGCCACTTTTCTGTCTCCTGGCCTCACTGTTTATTCATCTCGTTAGATCAGTGCTGACCTCTGCTTCCTCCATTGTGCTTCTGTCCAACAGCCCATGAAAAGAGGAGAGGAGAGGGAACCGAGAGGAGTCATCAGCTTCACCTGAACAAAGAAGAGGCACAAGATACACATGGTATGGTAGTATTTTATCTATAAATGAAGCGCACGGTTTTGAAGAAAACCCACAACTTTTATCTTCAGTGTGAAAACATTTCTGCATCTGTAATGTGGGGGTGTTGTCATGAATGATTTCTACCAAACCCAGCAGTGATTCCACTCCAGCAGACACACGTTAAATCAGAGAGAGAAACAGCAGAAAGAGCTTGTTGACAGACTCTTTTCAGTAAGATGCTGACAGCACAGGCGCAAAAAGCCATTGTTGCCATCAACAGGAGGTGCGGCGCTGGCGAGAGCCGGTGCGTGAAGCCGGCCCTGCGAAGAGGCAGACAAGTGCTTTTGTCCTTTACCCACCACAGCAGGCCAGCGCTGGTCTTTGTTAGCCTCTGATTTGCATTGGCATTTGTTATATTAGTATTCCAGGCACGGCTGAGCAGCAGACATGTATAGATTGAGAGGTTAAAGGGGAGTTTAGACCCAGACACATCAGCTGTAATCAGTCATAGCACATAACCATAAAAGCAGCCAAGCAGACAATACATGTGTGTTACATGTGCAAGTGACATGTAAAATTATAACCAGATTCTTTTTTTGATTTTTACAAGAACTGACTTAAAGGATAGGTCTCGTTTATTACAATTTGGGTCTTGTTTTCTGAATTTTGGACATTATTTGTGTTGCTAAAAATGAAATTGTACTCACCCAGTGAGTTGCTGAGACATGGGAACGCAGCAACATTGCTGAAAAAAAAGACATGGAAAGAAAAGCTGTCAGATGACTATATCTGTTTGAAACAAAGGTTAACAAACTTGATTGGAGGAGAAAAGAGAGGCAACATTTCAAAATTACCCAAATTGTCAGGTATAAACCAGACCGACTTCCAGGTACAAGTACTTAATAAGTACAGTTTTCTAGAGCTGTAATGATTAATCGATTAGTTGACAACTATTAAATTAATCGCCAACTATTTTGATAATCAAATAATTGATTTAAAAAGTAAAAATTCTCTGATTTCAGCTTCTTAAATGTGAATATTATCTGGTTTCTTTACTCCTCTATGACAGTAAACTAAATATCTTTGAGTTGTGGACAAAACAAGACATTTGAGGGCGTCATCTTGGGCTTTGGGAAACAGTGATCGACATTTTTCACCATTTTCTGACATTTTATAAACCAAACAACTAATCGATTAATCAAGAAAAGAATCAACAGATTGATTGACGATGAAAATAATCGGTAGCTGCAGCCCTACAATGTACCTCAGGCAATGAGGGATTTTACCAACCACACTTTTCAATTTTACCTCCAAATAAATTTAGTTCATCTGGCTAAACTGTTGGCTTATTGGAAACTAGTTGAGAAAACAATCTCACCACATGGTCCGTCATGGCTTTTGGTCAAACAATCTTCCTCATCAGCTGGACTTTGCCCAGTTCTTGCTCCAGGTTGGTTTAAACATTGAGGTTAAAGTTCATTCTTTACCTAAGAAACAGCAGTTGGAAAAAACAATCCCATCACAAAGAAATGGAAATTTTAACATCCACAATTACAATGGGACAAACTCCAAATTACTGCTTTTGTGAATGTAGTCTGGTGGCATTGAATAGAGCGATATAACGGCTTCAGTTCCCCTTTGAAAGGGTTGTCTAGCGGCGAGGTAAAGCGGGTGCGGACAGAGCAGCAGAAAAACGTACTTTGGCCACCCAAAAAAAATGTGAATGTTCGGATGTGAATACATAAGGATAAGGAACACCACTGGAAAGCTACAGAATGATATAAAAACCCCAAAAATAATGGACCTCTAAGCCAGCATGATCTCAACCAATTGCTCCATAATCACACAGTCTCCCAGTCACAGAGTAACATTAATAACCACATACAGTTCAAGGTGCCTCTGTTGCAGCAAATTACAAGGCAAGATCAAAGAATCATGAATTTTCTGCTACTCTGTTCATGCACAGGCATTAACACCCTTTTGGTTTATTTCTATGAAGTTGTTATTTGCAATGGGGCCTTCAATATATGTGGATATCTCTTTCATCTGAGGCACAAACATTCACATGCTTTATCCTCGAGGCTCTTGTTTTAATCTTTGCATTGCGCTTGAAATTCCAGCCTGTAACACAAATTAGGTTACACTGTTCCTTTTGCTGTTTTTCTTCTTCTTTCCTTGAACTTTAGCTGAGTGTGTGAAGGTTCAGATGTGTGTGTGTGTGTGTGTGTGTGTGTGTGTGTGCAGCAAAGAGGGGAACTAGCTGTATTCAAACTAACATATGGCCTTGCAACAGGGTGTGAGTGATCGCTCATTAGACAAATGGCTGGCCAAGCTGTCCCCCCCCTCGTAAAGTGCCCGGCTCTGCTCCCCTTTGTTTTCTAACAGGAACTAGTGCTAAGTGGAGATGCCAAACACCGTTCAGCAGACAAAGGCCACTCTCACCACATATCCGGGTTGCCGTGGAGACCAGCGCCCTTATTGGAGGGCTGGAGATATTCCAACATGTGCTAAAAACAACCCCAGCGGATTTCACAAAACTGTGTATTTGAGCCATAAGAAAGTCACAGCTCTGATTACTATTATCATCATAGTGCGCACATGTCTGTTCATCATCAGGATTTGGTGGTGTACGAGCACTTGTGTGTGTGTGTATTTTTGCTTCTGTGCATATTTACCCTCCTAAGTTTCCTTTTGTGTTTAGTCCCCTGAGGCTGAAAGCGTTGTCTTTCCTTAAATCTCCCATTGTTTACTTCTGCCGAGGCCATCTGTGATGTAAACTCTCTTTATATGGAGATTTGGCGAAGACAACACCCTCGACTTCAACGGTATAAAACAAGGACCAGAGAGAACATCCAGTGTTGTAGTCAAGACCAGCTAAACAGAGACCAAGTCATGACCAAGACCAGAGTTTATCAAGTAGGAATGCACCGATACTTGATGCAACTTTTTCCGTCGCAATACCGTTACCGATACCTGGGCTTTGGATATCGGCTGATACCGAGAACCGATCTGATACCAGTGTTTAATTAATAAGCTCAATGCCTCACGGTGGGACTGGGATCATTCTTTTATGTGTAGGGCAACATCAGGCTTGACTTAAACATTGCTTTCCTAACATTGTAAAACAAAATGTAACAAATAAATACCTAGATATAAATGTACTGAATTGAGATTTATCATTAAAATAATAAATCGTACACCAGCAACTTGACAAAAAATCTTCAAAATTACCAGGAATTACAATTCAAGTGTAAACCTTTTTAATGTTGAAACAAATTGGTCAAAACTTCAACAGGAATTAAAATTCCAATATATAACGTATTTAGTAGATAAACATAAAATTGAATTGAAAAGATCGGCCCCATTGTCACCGATACCCGATCCAGCTATTTTGACTCAGTATTTTCCCGATATCCGATCCGGTATCAGTGCATCCCTAGTATTGAGTAAAAATGATTCCGATACGAGACAGAGACCTTCAAAAAGTGGTCTTGAGACTGCTGGAGTACTACAACACTGAGAACATCTCAAACATTTTAATTGTCTCTTGCCTGAGGGTGAAACACTGTAGAGTTGCTGAGATTATTGATTGGAATTTTAAAACTTTTTGTCAAACTGAAATTGATTCCTCTCCTCATGACCCTAACATAATAATAAGAGGATTCTGGCTATGATTGTGGGAACTTGCAGAAAAGAAGAAGTAGGACTGCAGGAAAATAATTCCTCCCGTTGTCGTCATAGTAATTATTGAGCATTTAGTTTTGAATTGAGTTATAACTCATTTCTGTGGAAAGCCCCTATGGCAATGTGTCATCCTCCAGAGCACCCCGTGGGAAAAGCCCGAGCTGAGTCCTACCAGCCGGTTAGGTGTTTATGTGTTCATTGTGTTGCTGCTGCCACATGCCCTCACTGCCAGACAACCAGGGGACTAAGAGCTGCAACTCCGGGGGATCAATGCATCATTGAGCATGTGCCTGGGCCTCGTATTGATCCAGCCAGTTTGTATCTTCACTCAGCCAGATAGAGGTGCCGACACAATTAAGTGAGAATCTCTTCTTTGAGAGAGCGAGGATCACACACACACTAGTGCTCAATAGAAGCCAAAAATCTGCTCATCTCAATCACATGTCCTCTGCTCCAGTTAACCAAGAAGCTATCAATGCCCTTCCCCCCCCCTTCCAATCCTTCTTATCTAAGGAGCCAGGAGAATCGATTTCTCTGTATGAGTATGAGCAACTGTTAGTGCTGAACTAACAGCTGGATGTGTGCCCACCCGGTTGGGATTTCAAGAATGTGGCCCGCAGTGCTGTTGACAACACATGGTCAGTGAGTTTCTGGAGCCTGCTCTAGTTAATCGGCCTTTTGTTCAGGAGTGTGTCAGCTGCCTGGTCAGAGGACTTCTGCCCTGGGGGGTTCACACAATCTCCAAACTGAGTGGGTCAGGAGAGCGCCACTCACAGGCTCAGATTGGAACTGCTTTAGATTCACTGCACGTAGCGCAACAATGGACTGAAATGATAAATGGCTTTGCAAGGCAGAGCAAATTCATCAGAGAATTTTTTGTGTGGAGAAGTAGCAATGCCCGTAATGTGCAGAAGCTGATAATGTTCACAATCCTATATATGTGCTGTGAGAACTCATTAGGCTAAGCTTGCCTGAGGGTAGAGCATTTGTATGTCTCCACCTAAACATCCAACCAACATGGACCTTTGCTACAAGCCTAGCAGTTTCTCCAACTTCCCAACCCGGCTGAGTTTCTACACGCCGTGCTGTCTCTGTGTGAGCTACACCCATACAAACACACTGTGTGCCGCGTTGCCTTTGAGCTACTTTCGTACACTTTCTCTCTGTGCTTGTTCGCTGTTGTGTGCAAGCTGCATGCCCTCTAAAGCAGCATACAGTGCAATAGCTGCTTAGCATTCAGTGCACTTCAAAGCTCCTCAGTGTGACAGCACAGCCCAGGGCTCATTCTCTCCTAATTGGAGGTTCATTAAGGGACATAGTGCGCCTCAGGGGAGCCCTGCTCACTGCCAGAGGAGCCTGTCTTTATTCGGATTTTGGGGTGTTTACTTGCTCTGGCTGATTTAGGAAGTTGTGGAGAAATATGAAAATGGGTTTTTAATTGAGATAAAGGCTGATGTGGCATGTGTGTGGTCCTGTAGTGTCATTGTTAGAGGGTATTAGCGCAGTCCGCAGAGAGCTTTACAGTAGATGGAAGAAACACACCTGCTCCAGCTGCATCAGAGGAGCCAGAGGACGAAATGTGTCGTCCCCAGGGTTCAACTACAGGTGATCATTTAGAGGGGTCAATGACATTTAGAGGGGTCAAGCTCCAGCCCTCATAGTCTCAGCAGTATTAATGATTATTTGTTATGCAGGCTCACGCTCAAGATGAAGTGAACGGGCTGGTTATCGAAGGAGGGGGTGGAGGGTGGCGACAGTTTGGCGAGGAGCAGACACAGTGTCCTTGTCGCGCTGATCCATTTGTCCGGGGCGGTGGCCAGTGAAGCAGGGGAATATGGACTCACTTCATTAATCGTGCCCAAAGTGTCAACTTCAAGGAGAACCACCCAAGGGTATACTATTTATATATGGAGCGCTCTAAATGCAAGCTCTCTATGTCTTCCTTATCTTTCAACCACAGTGAGTTGATATGAGCATAATGGTTGATAGTGTAGACGCCGGCCGGCCAAATATACCTCTGGCTTTCCGAGTTAAAGCATGAAAACAGGCCTGTAGAAATGTGTCAGAATTCCTCATCTTCATACTGAGAAGAATGTAGGTCAGATGGGTTTGCCCTCATTACAGAGCTCTGGCTTCTGTCGGTGCTGTGGAGTTGATTTAGGATCACTTCTCATTAATCCACTATCAAACTCAACCATGTAGGGCTCCACACAGCCCAAGCTGGCTATGGATCGGTCTTTGCCAAGAGTGAACAATGGGATCTTGGTGATGTCAGTAACGGGACACGCTGCAGACGTAGACGGAGTTGGCATTTACTGGATACCTCAGGGCAAAGACTGCCACTTAGATTGTCAGATTGAGGACAGTATTTCCAGCTAATAAACACATTGTCTGCAAATATAGCAGTGCAGCATTCCTCGCTGCTGTGTGTGTCATGTTTGTTTATAATGGGAAGTTTTTTTTTTGCTAGTCTATACAAACACAATGCCACACAACTCATTGTGCTGTGACACATTGCTGGCGTAGCAGAGCAGCACACCTGAGGAAGATCTGCCTTTAATCTAGTAGTAATTTGTCGATGTTGTTGTTGTAAGGCTGCAGCTCTTGGGGTGTGAACCACGTTTCCCCTGTGTACATAATGTACTCTGCAGAATATTCAAAGAGACTTAGTGGTCTGATCACCACGGCTGGGTTGTGATCGATGAGGACCAGCGATCCCAGGGGAGTCATGGGAAAGACCAGTTTGTTTACTCTGCACTTTCTCCAGGGTCGCTGTGGCAGTTTGATTTATACTGCGCTGGTTTGCACCATAGGCTTGTTATTTGGAGCCTGGCTGGGTCCATATAGTCCACTTCATTCTTAAGCAGCATCCAATGCATTTTAAATGCAGAAAAGAAAATTGGCTCCAGATCTGACAGTGGGTTTGACCCTGAGATGGGAGCGAAGAGCCAACGGGTGAAGCTGGAAGAGAAATCAGACATTTTGTTTGGAGAATGAGATGTGAGCTGAGCCCTGAGAGTTTTTCCATCCGACCCCGTCCTCCCCCCTCCTCGTTCCGCCTCTTCATCCCCTGCTCCAATAAATACAGTTTGCACTCTTCATAGGGGCCCGGGACTCACAGTGGAGAGCAGGAGGGATGAGAAAAGGCCTTTTCTGATGCTTCTTTTCTGAGACTGTAATGTATGCAAATCTCAATTAAGACCTCCTGTGCCCTCATTAGGCCTTTCAGTGGGGCTTAGGAAAGTGTGTGTGTGTGTGTGTGTGTGTGTGTGTGCGTGTGTGTGTGTGTGTGAGAGGAGGGTGGGGGGGATAATTAAAACCCATCTCGGGCAATGAGGCTGTTGGTCGCTCTCAGAGTACCACTAGGATGGTGATCAATACCTAAGCATATCATTATGATTTAGAGGAGGTGTTAAACCAGAGCTCTAAATCAATTTCCCCGGGTCTGGGGAGGAAAGGAGGAGAAGAAAAAATAATAAGCCCTCAGGCTGGTGAGGGGAGGAATGTGCTCTTTTCTATGTTAGCTCGCTCCCACAGCAGACAAAGACCGCCTGCACATCTTCAGTATTGTTCAATTTTATTGTCAACTTACACAAGCCTACAGTGAGACAAAAAAAACGTTCTCTGGAGCTCATAGCACATTGAAATTAGAAGCAGGAGGAAAAATAAACCAGTGCAAGCACGCCATAATAAAAGAAAAACAGACTAGAAAAAGATATGGGTCATGACTTTCTTATGCACACAGTTGCCAACTTCTGTGTGGAATAATAATTTGCAGCAAGCAATTAAAGGTACAGTGTGAAACATCTGGCGGCATCTAGCGGTGAGGTTGCAGATTGCAACCTCTCCCGTGTGCCAAGCGTGTAGAAGAACTACGGTGGCTGTCATGAAAACATGACTGGCCCTATCTTGAGCTGATGTAAGAGTAGCTAAGGGTCATTTGGATAATAGCAGAGCCAGTGGTAGAATGTGTGTCTACGTGGGAAGTGAGAGAGAGAGAGCGGCGGTGACGAATGTGTGTGAGCGAACAAGTGAAAGTTAGTTTAGCTTTCAGAATATCAAGTGAATGTACACTGGAAGTTGCAGTTTGTGCAGAAATAAATGCTGCAGCTCCTCAAGACCAACAGAGGTTTCTCGTGTCTGGTTTCCTGGCGACTGAGTGGAGTGACGGCGTGGGCGAGTAATGTTATCGACTCCGGGCCAAGCAGGAAAAGTTAACACGGTGGTTTGTCCGCTCTGGGCTACTGTAGAAACATGGCAACTGGCTCCGTGAAGAGGACCCACTCCATATATAAACATAAAGGGCTCATTCTAAAGAGATATTCCATTTAATGTTACACACTGGTCCTTTAAGCAGCTCTTGTTTAAGACAGCGGTTTGGGGAGATTATGGTTTATTTCACCTGAAATTGTGAACTTCCAAGTCGAAGAGGTGAAAAGGTCAAGGCTGAGTTACATTTGAGCGACAGCAGAGCCCCTTCAAGGACGCACAGGAATCAAAACTGGCGTCGATCATAACTTGAGCTTCGCCGCCGCCTCAGAGAAGCAGAAAGATGACCCAGAGGAGTCATCTGACAGCACATAAAGCATCGGAAAGACTGCCTGAAGACTATGAGATTACATCTGCCGGATCACAAAAGAACTGAAAAGAAGTTTTTGTTTTCAATTAGAGGTGACAGTGTCTGGCTGCCTGTTTCTGTAAACCTATTTACAATTCCTCAGAGAAGTTGCTTTTTAATCCGCTTGTTTCTCAGCCTCAAAACTGGCTATCGCTATGGGAGAGCAAATTAATAATCACAACTACAAAGCAAAGAGTGCCGGTTCGTTTCTGCCAAATAATTAATTTTCTTCTTTCACTGAGACTGCAATTATAACTGCCCCACAGATTTTTTCAGTTTTTGCAGAATATGTAGAATTGATTCCTCAGACAATTCCTCTCCTCCCTGAGGGGAAGACTGTGTTCATTTCTAGCTTGGTAGGTTAAACGAATGCTTCAGTGAAGGCTTTGTGGTGCATCAGATATACAGTATATAGATATACAGGGGTCATGGATACTGGGGCACCCATGTTGTCTCCTAATGCAGGAGAGGCGTTGTTCATCAACCCGGAGTGCCTCCCCTCATCAGGGAAAGTGTGTTTATGTCAGATAGAGGGTTGGCAGATGGGAGCACAGGGCTCCTGCCTCTCATTACATTAAGTAGAAGAAGCTTCATGGTAAAGGCCATACGTTGTTGGTTAATGCGCATAGAGGCCCAGTCATGACTCATATCCTTAAAATGCTCTGAGATAGACAGCCCCTCAAGTCACACTGTACCCAAGGGACCCCATCTGTCCAGAAACAGGAAGTGCTGATAGGGAATCAGGCCACCTGACTTTGAAAGCGTGTTTTAAAATTACATAAGTTGTCGCGGTGTGTGGCGAGATGAGTCGTGTCAGGTTGGGTTGACATTGTGTGGCCTAAACTCGTAGTTACTTAGGGATTGCTAGCTGGTACCGTGCGCCTGAGGGGATAAGACAAGGATTTTCAGCTGAAATTGGACCAAATGAACTGACAGGCCTGTGTGTGTTGTATGTTTGAGTGGCAGAACTCATTAAAAATGTGAGCAGGTTTTTGCAGAGTATTATTTTCTTGGCAGTTTCATCCGGAGCGCAGGAGACCGGGAATACTGTGAGCATTTGGCAGGATTCATTAAGTGGCAGGTTTTAATGTTTACGTTGTTTTCTTTCAGGGGCAGGGAGAAGCTTCAGCGCGGGGGACGACCATGGAGGGGGATTGTCTCAGCTGCATCAAGTACCTCATGTTTGTCTTCAATTTCCTCATCTTTGTAAGTATTTCTCATCTCTTTCTCAAAGACACTTAATCTGCCTATCTCTGAAGTCGCCGTCAATCTAATGATTTGAGATGGGCTTCTGGCTGCCCCCTGCCCGACTCACTAATGGAGCCACATTTGCATTTCATTAGATGGAGGCAATCTTGATTCTATCAAATTCTCCTTTGATTAGATTTTAGTGTGCTGACACACATCTGAGGCACACGGTGCCATGAAGAGTTTGTGACTGGCACCTGAGTTTATCAGTCTTGATCAGACAATCAAGGGTAATCCTGTTAGTCTGAGCCTGTAGAATGGGGGGAGGGTCTCAGTAAGAAGGTTTGTCTCTTTTCCTGCTTTATTAAGCGCAACCAAACCGTTTAGAGACTTTACTCAGATGCGGTTGTTCAAGGCCGGGGTAATAATGCAACCAGCAGAGCAAAGAATGAACTTCACTGTTAGTATCACTCAATAACAACCACTGCTTTTCACCGACATCCCTTTGTTTCTCTCTATGGCCATTTCACACTCATGTAACACAACAGCATTTTTCAAGCCCAATGAGCCTTCAAAATGGCTACGTCCTCTCCTCATACATAACCTCTAGAGGTGGGAATCACCAGAGGCCCCACGATACGATATTATCACGATACTTAAAGCTACAGTGGGTAGAATTGGAGCAAATAGGATTAAAAAAAGTTATTTTTATTAAACAGTCACGATATCCTGACAGTAGAGTATGAGACAGGTAATCTGAAAAAACAACAACATGTGTCTCTGTGTCCTCCGGTGTCCTTCAGTGCTCCTAATGGCATCTGCAAGATTTCACAGACCTGAGGAAAACAACCAGTCAGAGCTTATCTAGAGCCTGCTCTCCAGCTGCCATCTATTAGCCGGCTGTCAACCACTCGCAAACTCCGATCGAACAGTCAAACTAGGCAGCGCTGATCAAATATGAATCAATCAAATGTTTTCAGAAACATCTTGTAGTGTACTGTTTAGCTGTAAAATGAGAAAGATTGCTCATCTGATCTCAACATGGCAACGGGTCACAAACTTTCTCATTTTACAGCTAAACAGTACACTACAAGATGTTTCTGAAAACATTTGAGGTGCTAAATAGACATTACAGTAACAGTAACCGTAATCAGCACTGCCTAGTTTGACCGTTTTGATCAGAGCAAGTGATTGACAGTTGCCTCCGTTGAATGAACAGCCAATAGGAGCGCTCTCTCTCTGAAATGACCTGTGATTGGCCAAAGTCTCCCGTCCCCTTTAAAGCCTGAAAACAGAGCCATGAGGAGGTGCAGAAGTCTAGTTTTCTCTCAGAACACTTGAATTACAATATGCTGAAAGGTTATTATGAAACTTTTGCCCAATGATGTCAAAAACATGCCTACTGCAGGTTTAAGTCATGATATGATCTTATTACGATTTTAAACATTTTGCGAAATGCTGAATATTGCCAAACGACGTATATTGCCAAGAAGTGAAAATCAATTGTTCGTTCAACATCAGCACCCAGCAGCAAAGCCACGCTTCTGCCATTTTGGACTGAAAGCGACTACCGGACGCCAGTAAAACATCCGTCTAAAAAGTGCCGTACAAAACTAAAACAAAATTATTTCTATTTTATTGTCATATTCTACCAAAATGGCTTGTGTTGAACAATAAAATATGATAGATATAATAAGCGTTTTCAGTCCAAAATAGCGAAATACACCAAACACCAAAAACACCAGAGTTTTGTCTCTTTGCTTCTATACTCTTTGGTATTGCGATAAGATATATTGCGATATATTACCTTTTTTCAACTGCCAATTATGCAGTTTGTCAACATGTGTTTTATCTAATAAGATACTCTTCATCTCAGAGTTTTCATTCACACATCTTGAGGTCAGGGGCCCCTTTGAAAATGGCCATGACAGTTTTTCCTCACCAAAATTTTGCGTGATTTTGGAGCGTTATTTAGCATTCCTCCCGACAAGCAAACGTGACATGGTTGAATTACCAACGGACCATGTACCAATGGATAACTTAGGTTTTTTAATTTCATATGATATCAGTATCTTCACTCTAGCTTTAAGATTGAGCCCGCTACAACCTCTGAAATTTAGAAAAGCATCCGTCAGACTGTAAAGCAGTTAATAGTTTATATAATAAAAGATTGATACTTGACGTCCGTGTAATGATACATTATTGCCCCGCAAAATATTGCGATACTATGCTGTATTGATTCTTTTCCCCTACACTTAATAGCCTCTGCCTCTGACATGAAGTGGTGTTCATTCAGACAACCAGGTGTCTCCCCGTGACAGGAAGAAGGGGATTGTGATAGAAGTGTGTGAGGCTCAGATCTCTTCCACCCCCCTACCTCAGTACATGCTTTTCTTAATCACATGAGTCAACCAAGATAGGGTTTTAGTGAAAGGGAGGATGGGAGAGGATGGAGGTTGCAGTGATGCGCATTTCTTTAGCAGGTTGGGGGGTTAGTTGAAGAAGGGAAGATATCTCCACCCACCCCCCACCAAGGCATTATGGCTCTGTAGATATCCAGCCTTTTATCTGCCCTCAACTCTCACCCCAACCTCTGAGATTTACTGTACATTACCGGCATGTTTTCATGGAAAAAAAAACACAAATTTATTTTCGATGTTGTTGAATGATTTCGTGTGCCACTGGGAGCTCTCCTCTGAGTTCCCATTAAATTTTAAAATGCAGCCAATTTCTGTATTGTCTAACTAGTGTCTTCTTTCCCTTTTCTCCATCAGCTGGGGGGCTCTTTCCTCCTGGGAGTGGGAGTGTGGGTACTGGTGGACCCCACAGGGTTCAGGGAAATTGTGGCAGCCAACCCCCTGCTGTTCACTGGTGTCTACATCATCCTGGGCATGGGAGGCATGCTCTTCCTTCTGGGCTTCCTCGGCTGCTGTGGAGCCATCCGCGAAAACAAGTGTCTGCTCCTCTTTGTGAGTCGGGGCTGACAAATTTAAAATGTCGTTCTGTTACTGATCTTGTTTGTATGCATATGGGCTGATTATTCTGTCTGTCAGTTTTTTGGACTGTCATGCTTGAAACAGAAAGCCAAAAGAGCAAAATACCCTTCTATTTGCCTTCGTGCCTCGAGCCTCATGCATAGTTAATGCTGAGTGAAGCGGGCACAGCCAGAATGTGATTTTTACTGACTGACTACCACCTTGTTCTACTCTCTCTCACTCCCTCTCTCTTTTTTCTTTTGTGTTATTGCAGTTTTTCATGCTCATCCTGCTCATCTTCTTAGCAGAGCTGGCTGCTGCCATCCTGGCCTTCATATTCCGGGAGCATGTAAGTTGCCTCAGATCTAAGGCTGTCTTCGACCAAAGAAATTCTTAGTCCACTAACATGCATATGATTTTGGCAATGAATCGATTAGTTGGCGGATGCCAACATTTTCGTATGGTATGGTTGGAATTGGCCTTAAATCGACTACAACACAGTCTCACAGCAGTTTGTGAAATAGTAACGAAATTTAATCTATCTGATTTGTGTACATAGACACGCATTTACCTTTTTGTCGTGATGCCCAGCATGACTTTTAACAACGCATTTTTTGTGCGTTTTCCTACGAATGTTTAGCAACACATGTGTCAATTTGTCAATTTCCGCTCCAGTCATTTCAAAATAAAACTACTCAGCTGGGTTTAGGAATAGATTGACTTGGTTAGGTTTAGGTAACAAACTACTTCGTAAGGGTTAGGAAAAGATCATGGTTTGGGTTAAAATAACTCCAGAAGTGCTGTAACGTAATCATGGAAGTTATGTGACAAATAAATAAACTTTGACTTGTGGTTTCACGCGGGACACAAACACCGGTGTCCTGGGTGGAAATCCTGTGTTTGTTGACACACCCATCCACCCAGACCTGCTCCCTACGCAGCATTCGCCGCCCTCTATACTTCCCGGTTCACAATTAAGTGGAATACATATGAATTGATTTCGTGCTGACCATCACGAAAAAAAAGTGAAATTCGTGTCTATGTATGCAAATCAATACATTAAATATCGTGACTATTTCATGAACTGCTGTGTGACTGGGCTGTCGAATAAGAGGGAGCAGCCCTACTCAGTACTCACCTCATCGGCACAGTTCCCTATTAAAATGACAACCAGCCCTTGTGTCAAGTGAAAGAAATAGATATCACTCCCATGGTGACACTGTGGTGACTGACTCGCCGGCTGTTTTTCTTGTTTAGCTGACCAGAGAGTACTTCACCAAGGAGCTGAAGAGACATTATCAGGGCTACAACAACACTGACGTCTTCACCTCCACATGGAATGCCATCATGAATACAGTAAGGCCACAGCACACATGGCAAAGAGCTCACATACTGTAGCTTTTACCAACTCATTGCTTTCACCAACCGTCTGTGGAAACAGGAAGGTTTGCAGCCTGGCGTCAGGGGGCTATATTTTATAGATAAAATCCTAGACATTTAGGTCAATATTCATGCTGGATTGGTGCACGCATACAGTGGACCACAGGCCAGTGCACAAATGGGCACTCAGAAATAAGGGCTTCTTCTGCTATTCTCTCCTCTCCTGCCATCAGTTTGACTGCTGTGGGGTGAACAGCCCAGAGGATTTTAAGGACAGCCTGTTCAGGATGATCAACCCAACTCAAATTGTGCCAGATGCCTGCTGCCAGCGTGCCAGTCAGACCGAGGAGTTGGCCTATATCAACCAGCACCAGTGCTTAACAGGCAATATGATGTTCCGCAATAACAAGGTAACTTGTGACATCTACCACGACACCTTCTCTCTCCCTTGCCCTCTCTCTCTTCCTCCCTCCTTCCAAACCACCTCCAGGCTTAATTAGAGCAGGAGACAGTTGAGGGGTGACATGCAGGGACTCGCTGACTCCTCCATGGCTGATTAGGGCTTTTGGGTGTCACAGGAGGCCATCCTATGTGTAATAGTGTGGAGACACCAGTGTATGTATGCATGTGTTTGTGTATGTGTGCATATATTGGTAAATTGGATTTTTTGTAGAAATGTCTGCAAAAATAGAGGATAACGAGTGTATGAATATATGAAAATTAGGTGTGCTTCACAGTTCCACACATGCACGCCCACGTCCCCACTCCCATGTGTGTAAAGAAAGCCTTGGAGTGAAATGTAATTACAGTGGAAGCTGATAGGAAGAGGTTTTCACCACACTCTCCACCTGTTGTTTTTCAAACCACCAGAACAATGCAAGATGTCCACAATGTGTGCCTCGCTCTCTGTTCATTCACACAAAGAGCCCTCATTAAAAGGCAGTAAGACTGGAGGCCCTGCTTCCCACTCATTCAGCCAGGCCTTTGTTCAGAGCCTCACTCGATTAAAGCTGTGATGTTACTTTAATTGCCTCTGTAATTCTGCGACTTTACAGCCTATTGATTCTCTGCTGAGTGTCACGTCTTTTGTGTGTCCACAGGGCTGTTACTCTGCAGTAGTTGACTACTTTGAGCTGTACATCTATGTGGCTGGAGCGCTGGCCATTGTGGTGCTGACCATTGAGGTATGAAGGTTTTTCCTTTCAGTTAAATCATCTCATATGCAGCATGTTCTTTGTCTCTCCAGTGATGTGAATATTCATTTCAGAAATGGTGAATTCTGCATTAAGTTGAGGATATTTGCCTGAATGTGTGTGTAGTGTTATTTGAAAGCTCTTTGTGTGGCAACATCTCCATCTAGTGGTGCAATGTGGTGCTACAGGAACATAGATTAGATTTTGCATGTCTCAGTCTGTACCGAGTTACCAACATGGAGCTCAACACAACAGTTAATCTCACATCCACAATGACACCAAATCACTTCATACACATCTCAGGATCAACTCCTGCACCTGAACACTGACAACATCTGTCTCCCAAAAAGAAAACTGTGTCACTCGTCACAATACAATGACCTAAAAACAACTATAACAACCGATAGCATTACAACATGTATCTCTATTCCCTTTGAAGTATCTATTAATTGATTTATTTTTGATTTTTTTTTTCTAATAATGCATAAACCAAGATTTCATTATACAGTAGAAGCCTTTTATAGTGATCACGTCTGTCTGGGTCAAAATGATCACTATAATATTATTAAAACCATTTACTTTTTCTTTATTTCTCATGCAGATTATCATCTAATTGACATTTAAAAATACAGTACAGCTATTTCAAACGCTTTTAAAATTACTGTAGGAATTGAATTACTGTATTGTGTATAACTCAAATACACTATAAAACAGTACACTACTCTATATAAAATATAGCTTACTGTAGTTCAAATTATAACTAGGCTATAGCGTAAAACAATATTGTGCTGTTTACAAATACAGTAATGTCAGTAGTGCAAATAGGCTACTGAGCCACAGCCTGGTGGTGGTTTCAGTGCATTTCTACATTTTCAGGCCTGAAAATAAACTTTAGGCCATCAATGCCGAACAGTTTGAAAACAAATGTATTCCTAAAATATACTACAATACAGCATCATGGGAGTAAATAAAAAAAGCTAAAATAAAAATACCATTGTCATGTATGAAAAGACAAACAATGAACACTGTAAGCGAACTCCTTGATTCAGAAAGTTCAGAAAACTACATCACTTTACTGTAATGCAGCCTTTAAAACCAGGAAAAGACAACACTTATGCCATATTACGACATCCAAAATATAAGACGATATCTTATCTCATATCACAATATCGATATAATGTCGATATATTGTCCAGCCCTTATAACCAGTGGTAAAACAATAAATAAATAGTAATCAGAGTGCAGGTAATATACTGCTGTTCTAGTTTCATATGCTTGTCATAATTTTGTAAAAACAACCGTGTGCTAATAATGTCTTTTTCTTTCTTTCCTCAGCTCTTTGCGATGGTCTTTGCAATGTGTCTCTTCAGGGGAATCCAGTAGAGCTGCTCCATCTGTGAACTTCTTTTTTTTTTTTTCTTAAAAAAAAGGGAATTCAGGAGAAAATAACAAAAATGGACACTTGTAAATTTGTTGATCTCTTTTTTCTATTGGCTAATTGGTAGAAAAACAAACTCTTGTACTTCACAGCTGGACTTTTGAGGTACTGGGTGGCAAAAAAAACAACAACACGTGCACAGAAACACATACATAAACCATAGAGAAGAAAGTGGGAGATCAGACACAAAACTGATGTAAAAAGATTTGTGTGTAAAGTGGAAACAGTAATTTTTTTTGGACCAGGTCTAGCACAGACTGGGTGTAAAGTGGACCAGGCATGAGGACCAGGTGAAGCCTGAGCAGAAGGCACTGCACTGACGTTTGGATGAAGAATATTTATATTAAGTAAAGTTGGCTTAACTGTAAAAAATGTGTTTTATGTACACTTTGGCTGTTTACCCTTTTTCTTGCTCATACTGTATACTGTAACACTCCCTCCCTCCATATGCCTTTTTTTTACAGCCACTCTTCTTTAAAGCTGTAATATGTAAGCTCTGTGTGTGTGTGCGCGTATGTATGTGTACATACTGGATGCTCTTTTTGAATGTGTATGAACTAGTTTGTGAGCATGTTGTGAGCTCGTGGCTCTTCATGACCCCCTCCCGAGCTTGAAAGCCAACCTCCTGATTCTTTTTTCTATTTGTATGGTGATGTTTATTGCAGTAGCGGTTATAATGTGGTTTTAGGTGGTGAAATGTATGTGTATGCATTTGTATTAGACTCTTGAAAAGTCAATGACATACAGTAAATGGCATTCTAAATGACTGGCCCTGTGTTTTGCTTTGTTTTGTTGGTTGCACGATTTCAGATCATATGCATACATATAATTAACCTTATGTGTAGCGTGCTGCAAACAATCCTCATAAAGCATCCAAGCATGATGGAAACACATACAGTACATGAAGGTTTTTGCAAGAATGAATGTTTTTGCAGCCTGATCAACTAAGAATGACCAGCCTTGCTAATTTTATGCAGATTTAAGATCTTTTTCAGGCGGGCCTCATGATAAAATCAATGTTCTAGTTTAAGGGCGAAACCAAGATATTTGTCAGAATAGACAGTTATCTGCTGCAGCCTCGTGGCTGATTGGTCTCTTTTAATAACAAATCATTCATCTCTGCTGCACCTTTTTGACATTTGAAGTATTGAAACACAAAAGATGGATGTTTCATTTATTTATGAGCCGAAGCGTAATGAAATGTAGTTAGGATCCACATACAGCTCTTGGTGTTATTATGATAATGAACTCAATTTCACCTCAAATGCATTAGCGTATTGATTTTCTTCCTACAAGAAAAAATCCATAAGTGTGAACAACGTACAGTGATAATGAATAAGGTACGGTACAGCCTGTGTGGATATGCAGGTTGCAAAGTAGAAAATATGCCCCCTATTTGTCTGAGTGGTTTCACACTTTCACTAGATCCATCAAATAAATAAGACTTCAGATAGACATCTTAGATTGTTGGTTGTAAAAACCTGTTTAGTTCTTGAACATTTTATGTTGCACTAATGGTGTAGACTCTCTTAAAGGGACTGTTTGTAACTTCTTACACGTATAAATCACCCGGGTCGGTGTCCCATGTGCACTCGCATATCATATGAGCGCTCGCGTGTGGCTACACTGTTCAGACAAGACTCCAACACAAACTACACGGAAGCACCAAAACCGTAAAGTTATATCTAGTGAAGTCCGTCCTAGAAAACAGTGTTGGCCGCGGTCAGAGGACGCGGGGGAGACCGTAGCTTTGGTCTCCAGGGCCAGAGTCTCTGCTCCTCTGCCTGCCTGCCTGCCTTCACTCAGCTCGCTCCACCTCACGTGCATGCGCGCACACTACATACTGTAGAAGAGTTAGTAGCTCTGAGAATATCTAGTGAATGTACATGCCGTGCGACCAATCAGGTGATGACGGACAAGGATCATACCATCAAGCAGGGAAGGGCGGGGGTGCGCTGACAGTCCACAGGTACAGAGGAGGGAGAGGAGGAGAGAAAGAGAGAGAGGAGTGCGGTGCGCGAAAAGCAGACAAGATGAGTGACAGTCGGTGTAGGAGCTAAGTCTACTACTGTAGCTACTGAGGTGATTAGCCCTGGACTGACGCGCTTTTCGCTGTAGATGTTACCTTCTTTTGCATGTTGTGCTGTACAAAACTGATCCTCAGGCCGCTCGTTGGTTTCTCAATAAAAGTTCATTTATTCGTAATATTGTAGTAAAGAAGATTGTCCGGTTACCATAGCAACAAGCAAACAACAACAACACGGCAAACAATTCAGCGTACCTGCGGTCAAAAACCCTTTGCCCTACCGGGATAAACCCTGACGCCAACAACACACCTCCTTACTTATATACCCGTAGCTGGGTCAATCAATTAATACAGTGCCACCTAGTGTTCCTAACAGTGAATTACACCACAACTTCTGTATGTCAGCATCATGTTTTGGCTCTTACAGTCGGAAACAAAGCAGCATGCAAAATTACAGTATTCTGGAAATTATAAGGTTTAGTATAATTATATTGAATAATTTAAGTGATATATGTGTACACATACTAATCACAGGTCAAAACAGCGCTAAATTTGGCTGAATTATAAAGGCAGAAGTGGTAAAACAAAGAGCCGTTTGGGAGCCGAAAGAGCCGGATCTTCTTGATGAGCTGAGCCAAATGATCTGGATCACTAAAAAGAGTCGGAATGCCCATGACTACTAGTCTCCACTAGGAGGCAGTAGAACACCAAAACAAACGGGCCGTTTAGCCGTCACCTAGGCTACCGAGTGAGCTAACAAGTGCTTCATGTATTCACATCCAGTGGACACGGAGCAAACATACATATTCGTTTGGAGTCGTGTCTCTGGCCACCTGATGAATGTAAGTACAATGTCCACTCTACATCAGCTCTGTTTAGGTTTATCTTGGTTAGCTAGCTAACGTTAAATGTCTAAACAAAACACCAAGTTAGCTCCTAGCTAACAGAGGAAACTCCATAGAGTTCACAGTCATGACTTCATAAAGAGCAATAACAGTTTGATGAATAGTTAGAGTTAGACACTTGTTCAACTTGACTAGAAAGTATGAAAAATCAACGTTTACTTTGTGGTGTGTAATTACTGACAGATTGAGGTTATCATTTACAAATATGCATCATTTCACAGCCACTACAGTTATCCATGAACAAATATATGATTCCTATTAGATAGTTAGCAGTGAGCTGTATATATATATATATATAATAGCCTTGTGGAGCAGATACAATGACTTTTATTTAGAACTAAAACGATTACATGTCTTGGATTTTGATAATTGATTAATAGATTGTTCAATTTCAGCTTTTCATTTGTGGGGTTTTCTGCTTATCTTGTAAGGATAACTGGCAGAAAACCTTGTGACCTTCTAAATGAAATATGTTTGGGTTTAAGACTAAACACACAATTTAGAGGTAGATATGTAGATAGATAGATAGATAGATAGATAGATAGATAGATAGATGTACCTTTTTTTCAATATTATATTATTGTTTTTTTGTTCATTTTGAAACAACAGAACAAACATTCACAAACGTCCCCAATAATAACATTCTCGGTACAAAGATACTTAACAAACCTAATATTAATATAAAGTAAGCCAGTATAGATAAAGGAAAAACATATTATATACAAAGAAATAGATAAATAAGTAAAAAGAATATACACAAGTAAAAAATTAATAAAATTAAAAACAATAAAATAAAATAAAATCTATTTTTATATACATATATATATACTGTATACATATATACATACATACACACACGTATGTGCTTTTTTTTTTTTAAATATGAGAAAACATTACTGTAATAATTCTTTCCCTCCTCATTAACATTGTTCACAAGCCACATGTTAGCCAAGTTTTTGTGTTGTTTTTTTTGCCAGCAGGTGACTATTATTACTGGGGAAAGCCTGACATTAGAGTGGCTAACCTTTTGGGCTTATAAATAATCTAATCTTTATTTTTTTCAAACTGTCACACTCACATTAGACTATTCTAAGAGCAACCATTTATAACTTTACAGATTACTCTGACATATCGCTATGAAACTTGACTGGGTTAGATACTGCTTTATCGATTTATTGTCATCTTAAGGTGCAGTCTGTTAGTTATTTTGGTTTTACATTGTTTGTATCAGGGAGTTATTATTAATTCTACTCTTTTTTTTTTTCTAAACTTTGATTTGACCCAGACTAGGGCTGCAATTAACAATTATTTTCATTATCGATTAATCTGCAGATTATATTCTACATTAATCAATTCATCGTTTGGTCTATAAAATATCAAAAAATAGTGAAAAATATCAATATCAGTTTTTCAAAGTCCAAGGTGATGTCTTTAAATGTCTTGCTTTGTCAAGATATTCAGTTTAATATGATAGCAGGAAATCTCTATATTTGAAAGGCATTTTCTGCCATTTTTGCATGAAAAATTACTTAATGATTAATCGATTATCAAAGTAGTTGATAATCGATTAATAATTGTTTTTCTGTTGATCGACTAATCGATTAGTCAACTAACGGTTGCAGCTCTAACCCAGACTGTAGCTTCTGGAAGCCCAGAGGGTAAATGACAACATGATGGACAAACATCTCTTGAGCTTTCTCTCGCAACAAACTGAGATAAAGTAATATGATTTGCATTTAAGACTTATTTATCTAGTATATACATGGGCATGAGTGTGTAAATACAGTGAATATTCTGTTAAATAGAATGCAGAGATGTCCAGTGTTTGTTTTATAATACTATCATTTTGCATTATATGGCATTGCATGTTTTGCATAGTTAATTTAATTTAAAAGTACAGATTTTCTTTGCTGTACTTCAGCCTCCTTAAACACAACGTAACAATTATAACTGTACTTTCAAAGTAGACTCTAGACTCATCAAAAATGTTCGTTCATTATATTGTGTTTCTCAGGGATCTTTTTTATATGTAGGTTCTGCAACTAACGATTATTTTCATTGTCGATTTATCGCTTAGTTGTTTGGTTTATAAAATACGATACGATACAACTTTATTGTCAGTTTGCACTGAAATTCATTTTGCATCCATAGGCAGCTCAGTTTGAGAAAAAGTACACATACAATAGACATACTGTTTCCATAGACAGACATGTCTGAAAAAAATAAATATAATGTCAGAAAATGGTGAAAAATTACAATCAGTGTTTCCCAAAACCCAAGATGACGTCCTCAAATGTCTTGTTTTGTCCACAACTCAAACATATTCAGTTTACTGCCCGAGAGGAGTAAAAAAAACAGAAAATATTCATATTTAAGAAGCTAGAATCAGAGAATTTTTTACTTTTTTCTTAAAATATTACTCAAACCGATTAATCAATTATCAAAATAGTTGTCGATTAATTTAATAGTTGACAACTAATCGATTAATTGTTGCAGCTCTTGTTATATGTATGTTTTTTTCTATCCTATTTTTAAATAATTGGACACATATTAAAAATAATAGTGAAGATAAAACGTCTTTCTACTACACAACCGAACATGTGATTACAATTTTCCTAACAGGCTTATTAAGAAACACACTTTTGGATCCCATTTGGGAATGTATGAATACTTGTTAAGCTCAAGGTGAGCAGAACAACGGCCAGCTGACTTCTCTTAGTCTCCCTGCCTCATTACCATATACTGGAGCTCATTACAGTCACCTCAAATAAAAAGAGAAATTTGCAGCTCTGTTTCCTGTGCCATAGACGCCGAGGGCAATCAATAATGGTCACGAAACAGTAACCAGTGGTGTTAAGTGAATCGTAACCAAACTGAATCATAAATTTAAAAATCTGTACAACATCTCACACAACTGTATTTTGTTTTAAACTATTTAAACACTTGTATTAGTGTCCTCACTCTGGCTCATGTTTATTTCCTTTCATCTTAAGATAAAATCTATTATCTGCTCACTGAGGATAAAAACATTCGTCGTCTAAAATATAAAATGTTAAACGACAGATGATGAATTCAGCCCATTTTGCATCTTTTAGTGTTCAGTAGCCAACAATCATTTAATTCACCACATGAGGGCGGTAGCATTCCTACTACTCCTCCATCCACTGCTTGGAAATGTATATTTTCTTCTAAGCATCAACAAGAAGGGACCTTTGCATAGAGGCTGTTTGTAAGGTATACATGAGGTTTTCAGCAAGCATTTATTTGTCATTAATTTATGTGTAGGTATTTTTATTTAGGTAGTAATATGTACAGCAGGGCAGGGCGATATGGCCAAAATCTTCTCTCACGATAAAGGTAATTTCATATCTGGATAAAGATACATGCACAATATAGCATGTTTTCTGGTAATTCAATAAATAAATTGTCTATATGAAATAAAAAAACACATGGTAAAGTCTATTTTGTATACTCCTGTGTGAATTAGATACTTGACAAATGAAAAGTACTCAATATTTTCTCATTTTAAGAACTTGAGTGCAAAATGAACAAAACAGGCCTAGCTTATATTGCAATAGAAACAATATAGAAAAATATATACAATAGAAATGTTGATATCGTTTTGATGATATCCTCATATTGCCAAGCCCTAATGTACAGTATGAGTTTCCTTTTAGTATTTAATAATAAAGACTCAAGTACATTCATCCTCATTTTCATAGGTTAAAAATGAGAAATGATAGTTGCTCTTTGCCACAAACAAATATAATTTAAAACCATCATATGGTCCATGTTGCCATTTCTCTGACTCTGTTAACATTAGCTCCAATCTCAAGAGGTTTGAGATTTTTATCCTACAAACTCAAAGTGTGGACTGAAGTCAATTTGACATGACTATAAGACCGTAGCCTCAAATTAAAACAGTGTGATTTGGTATTTTAGGCACATTTTCTGTTTGACCTGCTGATCAGAAAGTAAGCACCGGTAGCAGTCAATGTGTCAGAGCAGCACCCCCCATTCCACCACCACCATCTCTTCTCTCCCATTTGAAGTGTCTGCACTGGTTCAGGTCAGGATCTCACTGAGAATTTAACAGCTGCTAAGTGTTACTGGTGGTCAGCAGCACGAGCAGCTCCTGATCCTGCTGGTTTACTCTTCAGCCTGCTCACACATCACATACAAGAGATGTTAACACGAGCCTGAGGTGTGCAGCCCTCCTGGTGGCATCATAGCAGACATAAATCACACACTATGCTCTACATACCCAATATGTGTACTACCGTTCAACATACTTTTGTGTGAATAGACATTAGTTTGTATCTTTTCAGACGCACTTACTGAGCTGTAATTTACTGAGCCTCTTTGCCGGTTGGAGTCGTGTAACCGTGGTAACCCATGCCAACCTGATGTGACCAAAACGACGGTTTGTGAGAATCAAAGTCATAATTCATTTGAAAACTATATTACGCCTAGCAAAGTTAAATCTTTTACTTACAGTAAAATTGAAGTGTTATTGACGTTACAGAGCTGCCTGTCAAAGTCCGTTGTGAATGTTTTCGTCAGTACCGAATTGCATTGTGGGATATTTATGCCGGCAAAGAGACAAAACCGCAGCCGCCATTTTGGACTGAAGACGCATATTAAATTTATAATATTTTATTGTTCAACATAGGCCATTTTGGTAGAATATGACAGTAGAATATAAATAATTTAATTTTTTCGTTTGTATGGCACACTTTACTGGTGTCAAGGAGGGCGAAAAGAGGAGATGTCACGCGTCATCGCGTCATATTATTGGGGTACAACAAATGCCCAGTCGGCACTCCACATGTGTCATGACCCCATAGCTCAACACTCGTGTCCCAGCCTCTTTCAATAAGCCTTGACTGGCGTCTGGTAGTCATTCAGTCCAAAATGGTGGAAGTGTAACTTTGCTAGTGGGCGCTGATGTTGCAATGGAACGAACAATTGACTTTCACTTCTTGGCAATATACGTTCTTTGTCCAGCATTGCGTACTGTAATATTTCACCGGAAATAGTATACAATTCGCGTACTATTGGTTTCATATTAAGGTTTCGGACATACTAAAATACCTCACATACTGCTTTAGCGTACTAAATAGCATGTTGGTATGGAATATCGGATGCAACCATAGACCTTTTCATTGCCATTCTGTTGCTAGGGCAACAGCTTTGGTCCAAGTTTACTTCCTGTCAGCTACTGCATTTACAAACATTGGAACAGGAAATACAGAGGGACAATTTAAACTGTTTATGTTGTCAAGTTGAAAAGGTGGATACTGTATCTGCCTCTGGGATGATGATGCTTGAATCCAATTTAGACCTGTGAAATCAAACGGAAAGCAGCTGAATTTCAAAATCTGGCAAAAATCAACCTGTTTTGACGTACTTAGAGGATTTTCTTCTGTTTGTTACGCTGTCGTTTTACAGAAGAATAGCAAAATAGAGGATTCTGCTCTGAATTTGTTTATATGGATTGGCGGTATGAGTTTGTGGTAAAAACTTCTCATAGCGTCAGCATTTTCCATCTTAATTGTGGCCTCCAGAACATCCTTGCAAAAGCTTTTGGATCATCTCTATAGTAACAAATCTTAGGAAGAACAGAAACTGAAGACTGCTCCTTTGTTGTCATTATGTTACCAGTTACAGGGGTAGGATTTGTACTGCTGTTAGAGGAACTTGTGTAAAAGCCCTTAAAATAATGCTTGATTTTTTTGTAGTTCGGGGTCACTGCAGAGGATTGATGTTGTAGTATGTACCTCTTTGCTCTAGTGTAGTCCTGCACCACTACAGCTCTTCTTTCCTCATAAAAATTCCTACCGGGAAAAAGGGAGAAGAGAGCGAGGGATGGGGGGAGTGGTGGGGCTGAGGGGCTCTGTGTTTCAGTTTGTTTTAGCCCCCTGTTTGGAGAGGAAACTTTCATTGCTTGATGATTTATGAGTGGTTAGACTCCCAGGGGAATTAAAGAGTCCTTTTTCCTGCATGTAATAACCCACCCTCTAACATAAAACGTACGTTTCTCCTTTGTGTTGTGTTTATCCAGTGTGAAAGGTGTTAGGTCCGGTGGGGAGTTGAAGGGCCCGGAGAAGCCCCTGAGGACCGTTCAACACAAACCATACCGGAGGGCAGATGATTCACATCTGCTGCGATGTGACCGCAACAGCCATTGTGAAAATGTGAGAATCTAAAAAAATACACAGTAAACCAAATAATGCTGCAGCCCACAGTAACAGCTTTGCTGTTGTGGTTTATAACAACTGAATTGTCCCACACGCTACTGAGTCACACAGAACCAGTGGCCTCGGACTCGTCAGGGCAGACTTTGTGACGCACAGTATGGTGCCCATGACCCAGCGTGAAACAGGAAGTGAGCTGGAGAGGCCAGGAAATTAGTCTGTAGGGATGGGTCTTGGGTCGTTTCTCAGGCCGAGCATCACTACTGTCTTGAGAGATCTCTTGTGACTCACTTGCGAAGCATGTGTTTTCAGTCCACAGGAATTGGATTTAGATGATGACTACAAATAGATGGTCATAGCTATCCCATGTGAGAAGACCACAAAGTGCTCTATGAATTACAAAGGAGGAGAGTAATGTTTTGCGGCCAGCCGAGTGATAGTGACTGTATGAGGCCACTTCATTTTTCCTCATTAGTTATCTCTCTGTTTTTCCACTTTCTCTGTACCCCCTGCGTTACAAAGTTTCCTCGCAGCTGGAGGCTAATGCAGCGCTTAGCTCCTCATTGCACGCCAGATTTTCTCACCCTGTGGCCTTCGCCGTCGAGCCGTCATCTCCGCCTGTCAATCAGGTCCAGAGTGACCCGTTGCGCATGAGTCCGCGAGAGGTCAACTGTTGTGTGTGTCTGACCTTTGAGCTCTGCAGCAGGAGGGCTTCTCGTGCAAATGCACCGAACAAGGCCCGAACTTGAGTGCACAATAAATCAGAATGATGCTTCGCCGCCCCCATATTCACAAGATTCATAATTGGAAGCATATTGCCGAAAGGAGAGACAAAATGCTGCTCATGGAGCAAAGAGGTTGAGGGGGTTAGAAACACAGCCTGATAACAAACTTGAAGGAAATCAGTAGACAGGCTGCTGGTTTCAGTGTGTTGACTTAGATTTTAAAGGGCTGCACACACAGGCAAAGAAAAAAATAGAGGAATCAACTGGGTGAGTCATTTCCTTGCTACAGCGCGCAGTTGAAGCATGTTTTATTAGTTGTATTATTTACATTCTACCATAGGCATCTTGTAAATACAAAAAGAAAACTGCTTTTATTAACTTAACCAATCTCCATTACGTATAAAACCATTATACGTAATGCTTTTGCAAAAATGCCCTTTTTATATTTGCCAGTTTTCACAGTGCTGCTGCTCTACAACAATACCCGCGTGCTGGTTTAACCCACTAACCCAGTGGTTAGATCCACGGCGTTCACCTCAGCCTGCCCCGAACCTCCGCCCATGTGTCCGTACCACTTTAAATCCTTTCCCTCTCTGTTTATGTTAGCATGTCAAAAAGCCACACTAGACATTTCCACACTAATAAACTGGAGTTTTATTAGTGGGAGTCGGTGAATGATGTGAGCCATCGTGAGGCTGTCTCCATGGTTACAGACCGCAGTGATGCCTGTCAGGCAGCTGGCAGGGCATGTTCTGTTTGGTGGCGAGTTGGCGGAGAAAATGGAGGAGAAGCTGAGTCCGACCACAGTTTAACAAAGCAAGCTAATGCCTTCTTAAACATGGTAGATGCTCTGATGCTCGATGTGAGTTTTGATTCTAGTCTTGCACAGTGCCCGCTAATTGCAACAGTACTTGTTTGTTGTTTTTTACACCATGCGTTCTCACTTCTTTTTGCACCGCAGTTTTTTCATATTGTCAACTTTGTTGCGGACACAGCAGAAACATAAATATGCCTGAGACCAGATAGAAAAGAAAACATTGTGGTTGCTTGCTAAATGAAAAAATACAGATAAGATGTCTCAGTAACACTCACACACTGGCCTCCCAAAGAGCTCATTCAACTAACGAATATTTTCATTGTTGATTAATCTGTGGATAATTTTCTTGTGTAGTTGTTTGGTCTATAAAATGTCAGAAAGTGGTGAAAAATGTCGATCAGTGTCGAAGATGACGTCTTCTAATGTCTTGTTTTGTCCATAACTCAAAGATATTCAGTTTACTGTCATAGAGGAGTAAAGAAACCAGAAAATATTCACATTTAATAAGCCGCAATCATAGAATTTTGACTGTTTTTAGTTTTTTTAAATGACTCAAACTGATTAATCGATTATCAAAATAGTTGGCAATTAATTTAATAGTTGACAACTAATCGATAAGTCGTTGCTGATCTGGCTGAATGCTGTAAGGTGGTTATGGACTGGTTATCTACTTCAGTTCAAAATCAGTATTTTGCTGCTGAGGCAGTGAAAGAGATTGATGAGCAAAAATGCAGCACAGGCAGATTGTGCCAAGTTCCCACAAAAATATTATAACTCATGGAGTCATACATTTATTATTAGGGCTGTCCCGAATACCACTTTTTGGGCTTTGAAGCTTTGGTGGGAAATATTCAAAAGGTATTCGAAGCTTCGGGACAGAGCCATTGCCACACTACTGTACATACACGCACTTCAACAAACAGCGATACCCGTCTGAGAATAACTAATAATAATTAATGTTGAATATGAATAATGAATAATGTTGTGGGTTTATTCCTTATTTCATGGGCTATTTTGGGACTTATACATTAGTATTACATACATATGTATGTATATATATATATATATATATATAAAAAAAACATCAAATCTTCGAAGCACTCGGGTCTAGCCCTATTTATTATTCAGCTTTATTGTGGTCGAATCATATTGTTTCCTCATATCTCGGGAGCAAATGTTCCTGAGTTCTAGGGCTGTGTATTGGCAGTACTGTAAGCAAGGCAATATATTGCGATTTTTTTTTCAAATCTAATTTTAGGAAAACTGTCATAGTATAAGGAACACACCACCATATGCATACAATCTGAGTTAACTTTTTTAAGCAATCAGTACAGTGAGATCTGAATTTACATTTATCACAGTCCCTGTAACATCCAACATCATAGCGCTACTTTTTGTGCAATCTGAGTCACTGTCTGCCTTGAATCTTTGCATGCAAACTAGTAATTAAAAATCAATAGTGTTCTTGAGAATTGATAAAGTATCACAAAACATAATATTGTGATATTCAAGTGTGTCAATATTTTCTTACACCCTAACTGAGGTCCAGTACTGGTCTGCGGCCCTTAGGTTTTGAAACCTCTGTTCTAACCAGTATGTCCTTAACCACCTGAATATTAAGTGAAGAAGCAGGGGACCACTTAGTGTTCATACTTTAATAAAAGTCGTTTCGATCGGGTATGAACACTGTATTTGCAAATTTACAACTCTGCAGATGTGCTCCACAGTATGAGCATCTAAAGAGATGAAACTGATCTCGTTGATAGAGTTGAGTTATAGATAAGTTGATAGGACCGGCTGGCCCAGAGCCAGAGAGCCCATTAGAAGGAGCTCAGGGAAGTAAAGTATCCATGCTCCTCTCTCACTAAACCCCCACTCTGATCCAAGTCCTCCTCCTACACTTATTGCAGACACAATGACCTGTCAGATCCTGTGATGCACAGACATGGTGACATGCAAACACACATTTCGTGTTCAGTTTATTTTCCAATCGTTTCGCCCTAAAATGTTGTACAACATCCCAGCGAGTATTGTTATAAAACACATTGTAAACTCAGACAGTACCATCCTGTCTCTTTCTCATGCTGTTTTTCTGTTTCCTTCTTTACTGGGTTGGCACATCTTGCTAAAAACAGATGTCACCACTTTTAGATCCGTGGTATATTCAAGCTGTTTAGGATTGGTTTCTTATGTGTGTCAAAAGCTTAGCTAAATGTGAGCTGTTTACTGGCATTCTCAGCTTGTAATGAGGGACGTTTTACTGGACAAAGTGATGTATGTGGTGTTCCTTCCTCTTCAGCCGCCTGCTCCTCTCCACAGAGCCGTGCTGAGGGGCTGTAGCGCTGACTTATGACCACGGCAGGAGACCGCTCGGCCTTTTATGTCCCTTAGGACAGCATCAATATATCAAGCTTCTGCTGGCTCTTTTGATTTACGGCAACATGTCGCTTGAAGTTATTTGAGTGAGGTGGACTTTGGTTTCATAGTAGCAAACATGGCCTGTGTGAATTTACATGTCTGAGTCTGTTAGGAGTTTTTACTGGTCAGCATGCTTGTCATTTTCCTTTGGCTCCAGTCCTCTATACAGTTCATAGGAGTCCCTTCATTGGTCCAAAAGTAAGTGGAGAAATTTGATTTACAGTGCAAACACCAGCTTTATTTCCAAAACCAAAGGGATCATTTAACACTGTAAGCCAAAGTGTCAGCTCTAAAATATGACCTATAAGATTTTTTTTTTCCTGAAAGCTGATATAAGCGCTGATTTACAGCCTTGGCCTTGCTAACGATGGCCCTTAATGAGCAGCTCAAGCATCCACTTGTTTATGGAGCGGGCTGATTGACAGGCCAACCGATGGAAAAATAAAGTAGTGAATGAGGAATTGGATCTGTCCCCTTTTTGCCATATCAGCAGGGCCCTAATGCAGTGGGGTGAACTTTGAAGTGCCCTAATGGTCTTCATGGTCCCTTAACCATGCAGGCTTCTATTAAGGGTGTCAGTGGAGCCTGGCTGGAGCAGCGTGACCCATTAGATTTAATGAGTGCTGTTCAGGGCACAGTGTGCTGCTCTTCTTCCTCTTTGCGAGTGTTTATTTATCTCATCTGCCCGTCTTTTAGACAGAAGGGGAGTGTAGAAGCAGGGGGAGTGTCTCTTTAACTAGCGGCCCATCTTGTTGTTTGGGTCTCTGATTGTATCAGTCCTGTGATGACCACTGAACTCAGATAGTTAGATGGTCAGGATTGAATCATAAGCCTTTTAATTTAGGCAGTGTATCTACTGTATATATAATTTCTTACCATCGGTTGTTAAAGGAGAAGTCTGGTCATATTCTTTATTTTTCAATACTGATTTTATCCTAACAAGTATTGTCTGATATGGCTCATTCCTCTGTGCCATAGACCTCTTGTTCAAAAACACATTAATACTCCACACTGTTGCACCAGCTGACATGTTCCTTCATTATGGTGAATAGGGCAATGTAAATACTAGGGCTGCAACTAACGATTATTTTCTTGATTAATCGATAAGTTGTTTGGTCTATAAAATGTCAGAAAATGGTGAAAAATGTCGATCAGTGTTTCCCAAAGACCAAGATATTCAGTTTACTGTCAGAGGAGTAAAGAAACCAGATAATATTCACATTTTAAGAAGGTGCAACCAGAGAATTCTGACTTTTTTTCTTATAAAATTACTCAAACTGATTAATCGATTATCCAAATAGTTGGCGATTCTAATTTGATAATCGTTGCAGCTCTAGTAAATACTCACCAGTGCCCCAAATCTTGAAGATAAAAATAGTTCACAACAGTGCATTGTAAGGTTGTTTTTGAAGAGTTCGATGTCAGTTAAATTTATTCAGCCTCATTCACCAATATTTTTTTACGCTTTTTCTTAAATTTGTTCTTAAGAAGAAGGTCCAAAGAAAAGTCTACGTCAGATTCATGACATTTTCTTAAACCGAAGCATTGTTCCTACTCGTGCTCTTTTAATGATGAATCCCATTGTCATAAATTGAAAGTGCATGCCAGTTGATCATAATTAGCTTAACTAAACGACCCACCAATCCACATAAAAGGGCGAGGCTGCAGGGCCATGCGCACACAGAAAATGAAAAGAAAAATTTCGAGAATTAAATCAAGAATGCCCAAACGAAAGTCTAAAGAGGGTGGAGCACCGGACTTCTGCAGGGCATGATCTGCAACATCTTGCAGCAGCAGTAAATATACTATTGTGCAGAAAGAAGCTTACTTGGGGCCTATAAATAGCATGATCAATCACTAATTATTGGATGGTATGGTTCCCAATTAACATACTTGATGTGAATGGTATAGTGTAGTGTTTATATATTTTAAAAGACCATTATATTTTGTAAAATAAGCAAAATAATAAATGTATTGTATATATAATAAATAAGAAAAATATTATTGTAATTTAAATCCTATAATATTATACTACTTTATAATTGAAGAAAATGTAATAGCCAATTATTTTGCAAACAACAATGTGCTGTGCTCTTTAGTGTGCATAGATTCTGTTCTTACCGAGAACAAATCCCAAATAGGAAGAAATTTCTTCTTGGTGAACGAGGCCCATTGTTACCATTATTATTAGCATCATGAAGGACATATGAGAGGAAAAGCCTATGGCATGATAAGTATTATATTTTACAAGTATTTCATGTTCAAGCCTGCACTGAAGCAGGTCTTCTTCTACTCTTCCATTGCTGTCCTGATCTCCACTTTCTCGACTAGAGCTGGAGGCTTTAGCGGGTGACAGCAGGCTTCTCTTGACTTTTCCCATTCTCGTGCGATCAGACTGCTCCAGTTAAACTCTTGCACAACTGTGGAAAAGACAGCTATTGTTGCTCTGAGCGAGCAGAAGTGGGGGAGCTCCAACATTCCTCGTAGGGCAAAGACCAGAGCGATTGGCACAGGTTATCTTTTTTTTTTGTTTTCCTGGCCGTGCCTTCCCTTCGTCTAACGTGAGAGTTGTCCTAAGTTGTTGTGCCTTCTGTGGATGATCTTCAGCTCAAACTTTGAAATAAAGGGTGGATTGATTACAGACGTAGTTTTTGTTGCGTAGGAAAGACGTTTTGAAGTGATTAGAAATGTTTTTCTGAGGACTGTTTTGTTGCATGACTGAGCTCGTATAGCAAAAACAAAGAACATCTGTGTGAAACGATGTTGCGTACTGTATTGCATGACAGCTTTCTCTCGCTGCGGCCATGACTACGCTGTTAGCCCAAGACCACCTGGAGGTATTTAAGTCCCATTCAAACTATTAGGCTTAACTCTAGGCCTAATGGCTCGGGCAGAGCATCCCATCTGGAAGCTGCTGATGCGAGGAAAAGAATGGGATCACATATCATCCACCTTCAACCACACAGTTACACACACACACACACACATTCATCTGTCAGTGTGCATTAAATATTTCTATAGTAGTTAGTATAGTTATATTTCTATAGTATATAGTAGGCTGTCAAAGGTACCGCGATAATAACGAGTTAAAGCAAATTTGTTACTAATTTCTTTGACGCATTAATGCAACTTGCGGTTGTAGCGGGCTCAGATTTAAAGCTAAAGTGAAGATACTGGCATCATATGAAACTGAGACATGATATGTGAAGATATGTGAATGAAAATGGCTTCTATGGGTACCCACGAGTCTCCCCTTTACAGACATTCCCACTTTATGTAATCACATGCAGTTTACAATGTTATGATTTGAGCATATTTTTTCTGGGTTTCTGGACAATATTTGCCATTGTTTTGTGTTGTTAATTGAATTCCAATAATAAATACTGTATATACATTTGCATAAAGCAAGCATATTTGCCCACTCCCATGTTGATAAGAGTATTAAATACTTGACAAATCTCCCGTTTAAGGTACATTTTGAACAGATAAATAATGTGTGATTAATTTGCAATTAATCCCGCCCTCTTTTTAGAGGTCCAATCAAATGTGAAAGATTTGATTTAAATCCCTCTTGTAACTGTACAGCTCTCAAATATTCAGTTTCACTGGGGAACACTCATAGTACAGAGGCTAAAGACGCTGTAACTCCCATTTCACCTGGAATTTTCGTTTTCGTTGTACATATTTTCTTATTGTATATATCGCATTTTTATACATATTGTATTTTTATTTAAAGTACAGTACTGGAGAGGGCAACAAAGCATTGGACTGCACAATGTAGAAATATTTTAAGTATGTGACAAATAAAAAACTTAGTGTGATCATGTACTGCAGGAACTCAGCGCTTAGAGAAACAAGAGAAACTGTGAAAGTAGGTTTTCAGGGCCTCGAAAGAAAAAAACTATCTGAACTCATTCAACTGTTGGAGATTCATTTATTTCAAAATCACTTCAAAAACTTCGTCAACAGAAACAGCAAGTTACTTCTGTACAAACAAATGTCAGGCACCTTAAACAGATGTCAGTGATGCTGTTCATGGTGCTAAATATGGACGGGTTCAGGAGACTGTTGGGACACAAAACCACACGCCTTTGGCTTTAGCAAAGACACCTCTGTCCCAAAAAACTTCTCCAACACTGTAAGTGCAATAAGTTATTGCAATGGCACATTATATAAAGTCACAATCAGAAGTAGAAATACTTGGTTAACATACAAAAAGCTGCTTAAAGCCATAAGAAAATTAGAAAGCAATTTCAACCTCGCTAAAAGTCCAGAACAAATCTTCAGAATAACACAAAACATAATTTTACATTTCTTATTAATATTACTGTAATACTTCAATGGTTTATCTCTGGAGGTCCATTATTTGACAAATAAGCAAAACAAATGTACAAGCAAAAGAACAATATCATTTATATTGTTCACATTCACACAATACGACATTATAACTATCGATTTCAATTGCTTTATTTCAGTAGTATCAACATGGACGGAGCTGCAGAGGAGTGGAGCACTGAGGGAGGACCAGCGAGGAGACAAACTCAACTCCACAAAGTAGGAATTCAGTCACACATGTGGTCATGCAATCATTTATTCTGACTGCATCATGTTTTAATCTTGATTTTTTGACGAGAATGTTTTTGATTTTTAGTCCTCACATCCAACAAAGTCTATATTGATTACAAATGTGTCTCCCTTATTGAACGGAGTCACGACTCAATTTTAGAGGCCTTTGTCTTTTAATTCGATGATTGTTTGCGTACAGCCCATAAACCCTCTGTGTAGAATATATTAACAGCGTATATAACAGCATGAACACTCATGTTTAAGTAATCATCACATTGTCACCTCATTTACTCGCTGTTGACAGGAAAGGGCTTTACTTGAAGGCAAAAACAATTTAATTTGATCACGGGATGATATTAGGAGTTTAAAATGTTTTTTCCCTTAAAAAAAAAAAGGAAAGCTTTGCAAGTATTTCTACATTTAAAAGAGCTGTAATGAGGGATTGACTGAAAATTAATCAACAACTATTCAGAATCATTTTAAAGGAACAGTGTGTAACATTTAGGGGGGTCTATTGGCAGAAATAGAATATAATATTAATAAGTATTAGGGCTGTCAATGTTAACGCAATAATAACGTGTTAACGCAAATTTGTTTTAACGCCACGTTCTATGGGTACCCACGAGTCTCCCCTTTACAGACATGCCTACTTTATGATACTCAAATGCAGTTTTGCGGCAAGTCATAGTCAAGTCAGCACACTGACACACTGACAGCTGTTGTTGTCTGTTGGGCTGCAGTTTGCCGTGTTATGATTTGAGCATATTTGTTATGCTAAATGCAGTACCTGTGAGGGTTTCTGGACAATATTTGTCATTGTTTTGTGTTGTTAATTTATCTCCAATATTAAATATATGCATACATTTGAATAGAGCAAGCATATTTGCCCACCATGTTGATAAGAGTATTAAATACTTGACAAATCTCCCTTTAAGGTACATTTTAAATGGATAAAAAATGTGCGATTAATTTGTGATTAGTTGCGACTAATCATGGACAATCATGCGCTTAATCGTGATTAAATATTTGAATCGATTGACAGCCCTAATAAGTATGTTTTCTTTAGTGTATAATCACCTGAAAATAAGAATTATTGTGTTTTAGTTTGCTTAGAATGAGCCGTTCATATCTACTTACGGAGCGGGTTCTCTTCACGGAGCCGGCCGCCATGTTTCTACAGTAGCCCAGAACGGACAAACTAAACACTGGCTCTAGAGAGGGCCATCCATGTTTTCGCATCAGCCACTGTAGTACTCCTACACACTTGGCACACAGGAGAAAATTCAGTTGCAATCTGCAACTTCACCGCTAAATGCCGCCAGATCCTACACACTCGACCTTTTAAAATAATTTTTCATTCACAAAAGGCAAATATTATCTGCTTGCTTCCAGCCTTTTCGCTTTGCTGCTGTTCTTTATCTTACTTGAGTAAGATAAGTAAACTGAATATTTGGGGGTTTGGGGCAACGAAACAAGACATGTGAAGATGTGACATTTGGGTTTTAGGAGAATTGTGAGTTTTCACAATTTTCTGGCATTTTATAAACCAAATAATTAATCGGCCAATCAAGAAAATGAATCAATACTGAATATAGCTGTTAGTTGCAGTCCTACTCTCAAGCAGGAGGCTGTAACGGGCACTCATATGTTACAATGATCAACCAGCTATGAGGAGCAGAAACTGACTCTCCTGCCATCGTCCTCACTGGGGAAAGAAAACGGATATGTGGCCCAGCGGGCGTCACAGAGAGATCAGCCAAAAGACTAATGAAGCCTGTCTCTAGCCTCAGCCTGCAGCCCAGCTCTGGTGACACACCGAGACACCCCTGCAATCACTGGACATATTCACCACATTCCTGCCGTCCGGCTCTAAAGTCATCACATTACCTAAACATTACAGAATGCTACTCGGGACGATTGGGGCCACTGATTTGGCCTGCAGTCTCTGGCATGTGACGGATTCTGTGAGCGAGCTACAAATCCAAGAGTCATCTCTGCTGAGCCCACGTCTGACGATGAATTGATTGTTACAGCGTGTGGAGCTGTGCGTGCAGCATGTCCTCACCGTGTACGCTGTGATGTACTGCGGTGTTCGCAGGCCAGGACGGCTCACTTTGATGCTAATTAAGTGTGTCTATTCCTGTTGGTCGCTGATTGAAGCTGGCGTGGCTAGTTGGTGTTGAAGGCTGCTGCTGTGCGTTGCTGCGCCTTGTCTGCCGGTGGAGACCGTGTTTCCTGTAACCTGAGGCCTGAGCCTAGCGGGGGAACCTGTGGAGGCAGGCCTGGGGGAGGAAATGACACGTTGGTTTGAAATTGCTGCCAATCCAGTGCCTGCCCTCCTCCCGGAATAAATTGGCACAGGCCATGTCTGCTCTCACTCAATTAGACTCTGTTCACTTATTCATTCTTTGCAGGGACATAAAGTACCCACCGCAAAATTAATGTTTTCTTTTATAACCAATTAAGGACAGTTTGCAATGGCAAGTGACAGAATATAAATTCTCAGTACTTAGTATCCATCTAAGCCCTGTTTTTTTAAATGGCTTTTAAAATACTGAATGTTCAGATATGTACTTGAACTCGTGTATACAGTATGAGAAACAAGTCTAAAGTAACACAAACAAAATGAGTGGGGCAGGATGGGTGGCATAAAAAATAAGCTACAGGAAGTAAATAACATGAATCTTCTGTAAATTAAAATACTGTATGATGTGGCTGGCTTTGGCATTGCATTCCTGTATTCTATGATTGTAAACCATATTTATTATATTGCTTATTATCCTGAAACCTATCACTATCATGAATGATACCCAGTTTATCGGGGACTAAACCCCGTATTTCAGTGAGCCCTGAGAGATCAAGGAATCAAGAATGAACATCTTCTGAGTCACACCTCTGTATTTCTCTCACTCTCAGCATCTGCTGATTGTCACAGTCACAGTTGTTATCTTGGTTACGTTGGCCGCTGTAATGGCCTCTGTTATCTCCACAGTCTCTCCCTGTTCATTTGACCTGTGTTATCGTTAGTGCTCTCAGGAAAACTCCCCCTACAGCGCTTGCTGATGGCTGCTCCAGAAAGGAGGGCCATATGGGGGGCAGGGTGGATCTGGGCTGAGGCATCATGTAGCCCAAGAGATGGCCGCACTGTGTTCCTTGGCCTTCATACGCAGCGCAGCTATGCTGGAAGACTTGCGATCTGGATCCAGATTGAGATCGTAGCCATTGATTCCCCCGCCCATCCCATGACCCCCAAAAAGGCTGCCCATGTGTGTCTGTCCCATGTGGCTGCTCCCTGGACTGGGCACGCCCAGGAAGTCAGAGACGCCTCCGGGACCGTGAGAGTGAGGCGGCATGCAGGAGGGGACGGTGTCACAAGGCACAACGCAACCCGGCACTGGAGATACTCCACTGCTGCTCCCGATCCACGACGGGTTCTGGATCTGGAGGAGAAGAGCAGGGTTAATAAGTTAAGGTCCCTATAATTAATACTGTGTCATCATCATTCATATCTATACAACCAATGTGTTTTATGATTAAATTGTTTACAAGAGCACAAAGTTCTTTATAAATCTAACTTCTTCATTTTGCTCTCCAAGTGCATCAGATTGATGCAATTAAGATTAACCTTAAAATGTAGACTACACAATTTTCTTTCTAAATGCATGATGTTTCCAAAGTCAATGAGTAATTGTATTAAATAATCGTGATCTCAATATTGACCAAAATAGTTATGAATATGATTTTTGCGATAATCGAGCAGCCCAAGCTGGATGTGTAAATAAGATCACCATATCAACTTAAATGATAATGTCAATGATGTGTTCACAACTTCTTTCTGCTGCCCTTAAATGGTCAGAAAAATCTGTTATGCTGGTTTCATAACAACCCTCAAAACCATCTATGATTCTGATATCTCGATCATGAGTACCTGTGCTTGCTTCGTAATATTCAGTGAGCGGACCACCACTTCTTTTCCTTTACCTGTGCATAGTTCTCGGGCCGAGTCAGTAGAGGCAGCTCGTACGCAGTAGAGAAGTGTGTCCGGACCTGTTGCATCTGGCCATAACGCTCCCTCTTCCTCCACTTGGCTCTGCGATTCTGGAACCACACCTGCAAAGAAAACAATCCATCAGGAAAATACAGACCAGACACTATCAAACAAACATCATTTTAAACACAGCTCTCATGGATCTCATATCACGTGCAAACCCAAGTACTTTTTTTTGCTGAAAACAAGACCATCCTCTCCCCTCAGTAAGAAACTGAACCACATAAAATGAAGATAGTGAAGCAAATAAATTCTGCAGCACATGAAAGTCCAAGCCCAGGTTTTAAGACTTGACGTGTCTTTAAAGTGCCGTCCACACGGAGCTATTGATGTGAAAATGGTGAGTCTCCCCTGGTGCTGCACGAATCAGCTCCTCCCTTTGATACACAGGCGTCTGCCTCCGTTCAGGCTGCCAGCGTCGACAGATCCACATCTGGGCCTGTAGCCATTCATAAATCACTCTGAGCGAGGTGTGCTCTCCCCCACATGTCGGCACAGAGGGATACAGTGGGGAATCCCTCCGTATGATCCATGAAACAAAAGTTCAACTTTTGACCAAGAATATGCTTTTCTTTGTCCGTCTTTGGGATTGTTAACTATTGGATGTGGTATACTGTATGAAGTAGGTTGCTTCTCTGCAGAGAGGTTGTACTTTCAGTACCTGCTGACAGACCAAGTGCAGGCTACTTAGTCCACTTCTCTCTAGCTGTGAAGGCATTGGAGGAAAACAGGACAGAGAGTGACGGTTATGAAAGAGAGCGTTATGAGCAAAAAAAGTAAAATTTGTATCCTGAGAGAAATTCACTGAAATCTTTCCTCTGCAGTCTTGGTATTCATGGTCAATGCTGTGTAATGTAATCATTTCTACTTACTATGATCATTTATGTCTACTGTCTGTCGGAAAAGAGGTATTCCTCCCCTGTTGCTCTTCCTGAGATTTCTTCCTCTTTTTTCCAAGTTTGAGTTTTTTGGGGCTAGTTTTTCATTATCCAAATCGAATGTCTAAGTATAGAGAGTGTCGTATGTCAGCTCGTTCGACCAAAAAGTCGTATGAATGACACAATAATGTGCAAGTCATTTAGAGTGCAATAAGAATGTCATGTAGTCTGTACCTGTATTGACTGCAATGTTAAAGCATCGCCGCAAAAATGCTACGCTTAGTGACGTTGAATAAAAAACGAAGGTGGATGGGTCCAACTAACAGGACTTTCAACCAGGAGACCGCTGTTCAAGACCGGTGTTTTGTTTTGTAAGTTCCGTTAGAGACATTTGTGATGTGTTTCCCGTACTTTTTCTTTGTTGTTTCTGTGCGTATTTTACTTAGTTTACGTACTTATTTTAAGCACAACCGTGACGTTTTTCCTAAACCTATCTAAATGGATTTGTGGCCTAAACCTAACTGCAGACGTTACGGTAGTTTTGTTGCTTTGCGTAAAAATGATACAAGAAAAGCTTAAAAGCTTAAAATGCGTTCATAGGCCTTCCTGTGAGACCGGATTGTGTAGGTTTTACGGATTGTAAATCCTTTTGAGGCAAATTTGTGATTTCGTGCTAAACAAACGAAACTGACAAATGTAGATAAAGATGAGCAACAGTGACATTATTGGCCCGATAAAACAGCTCCTGGATAATGATTATAGACATACTGTCTAACCACGCTTTAGACAATGCATTCCTTGGCACAAGCCATTTCTATTGTTTCAGTTCTGCTTTATGTAACATTGCTTTATAATTGGTTAAATATTAGCTATTTGGAGTGGCTTCCAAACTACTGTATGTGAAAGGCCAAACATGTCAGCATGCTCTATAGAGCTGCAACAATACTTAACTAAAATTATCTGTGGAAAATCTTTTCAGTTTTCAAGTAAAAATGCCAAACATTTTATGATTCCAGTTTCTGACATATACTTGTGAAATCTGCTTTCCCTTGTTTTCATCATAGCCAACTGAACATCTTTGGGTTTTGGATTGTTGGTTGGGCAAAATAAGACATTTGAAGATGTCCGCCTGGGCCCTCTGGGCTTGTGAAGGGCAGTTTTCTGACATTTTATAGAACAAAATATTATTTGCATAATAAAGAAAGTAATTGCCAGAATATTCAATACTGAAAATAATAGTTAATTGCAGTCCTAGCATGCTCCTATTTTATGTTGCCCAGATATAGGATACCTGTACAATCATTTGATGAGGGGTAAAGTCAGACTAAAATCATCTTCCCATTGATGACAATTAATCAAATCCCAAATAATAATATGATATGATTAATGTGCCCAAATAACACAAATTAAGACATTACTGATATTATTATCAGTAACCCTCATTTATTTCTCCACCATGCATCTCTTCTGTTCTTTCAAACAACCAGTTGTAACTTTAGCTACGCTTTTTTCTACAAAGTTTTCTCACATCTCTATATGCAAGAGAATAGAGGAGCAAAGGGGGGTACTGGATGTCCCCACATGTTTATTTGTGTGTATTTGTTGGTTGTCTGAATCTTATCCTCCCAAGAGGGAACGGGAGACTTCTTCAAAGAGAGAAGAGAGAGCGATCCTGCCTTGACACAGGGGTTTGAACTTGGATTGTGGGTTGATTCCCAGCCCAATCAGCGTGTGGTTTTCACAGTCCCTGACATGAAATTTCCCCTCAAACTCCTCAAATACCCCTACATCTCTCTCTCTCTCACCATTTCTCTCAATCAAGGTAAACACAATAGAGTTTAGTGACCAGTGTTGCACAAAGATATTATCCCATATTGAGTTTTTCTTATGGGGCAAGAAGGAATGTTTTATGAGATAAGACCAGCTAAAAGCACTGCAACATGCACTCAAACCTGTCATGTTTCTGACTGGATAAAACAACTAGCTGGCTCATTTTCAAAGAGAAGACCATATATGGCCTCCTGTGGCACATATAGCCGCTGACTGTGTTTTTTGCGAGAAGGTGACGTAAAGAAATGTCGTCTGACTCCGACATTCCTCGGGTCAGCTGGCGAGATTAGAGGACAGCTCACCCTCTCAAAGTGGTAAACTGATATCTGAGGTTGTGGCTGAACCCCAGTGTCAAGGTGAGGGGTTGTTGCCCTTTGAATTATATCATATGTTTGGAGGGGGGGCTTGGAGTCTATGTTATGCTCCCCCTGAGGATTTGGGGTCTATTATTGTTTAAGGTATGTCATGTCTTTCCTTTGGTTGTATGAGCTCATAACATCACAGGTTTCCAAATATAATCCTCAACACAAAAGGCCCCGGTTGGACTGATGAGCATAAAACTCACCACTAGGCACTAGGCACTAGGCACCTGATTAGACGAACATTTTCACTCGTGGGCTGCTGCTCCCAGCATTCAAACCGGAACCAGGATGGCGACTCATTTCAAAACTTTTTTTCTTGTATATTATGAAAATAAAATTCAACGAAATGTGTTTCTGAAAACATTTTAGGCGAGAAATAAGCCATGCAGTTGCTGAATCTCTTGGTACAGTTAGTTTAAAAGTTTTTCGGGAGTTGCCAGAGGCGGTGAGTCGTGCCGGACGCCCCCTGATTTTCATAAAGTAGCCTAGACCTCAACTTTACGCAAATGAGGATCAGGCAACGTGATGGTCCATCTCTTGAAACGCAATGCCACGCTACCAGAATGCATTGCACGTCTTCTTACATAGACAATGAATGGGAAGGACGGATCCTGTGGACACGTACCATGACTGTTCTAGTTTTAGTTTCTAAAAAGTTATGACATGGTTTGATTCAACAGAGATTAATGTAGCCTCCTATGCATTACTACTACATTCAAGTCGCAGAGCTAAGCCTCTGATTTTCCTCAAAAAATACACAGCAACATTTTAAAAAACATAAACAATCCTTAAAGACTCTTCTAACCATCTGGATGAAAGAATATTCCATCTGCTGCACCATAAAAAAGATTTTAACCTGTTTCTCATGTTACACCTTTTTTTGCCTTGCTCAGTTTGTGGAACATGAGCAATAATGTAAACTTTAATAATATGTTATGTTAGCTTATATTGATGTTTCTTTCCAATATTTTATATTTTCATACACGAATAACATTATTTTGCTTGTGTTTTACAAAAAGAGCAAAGGCAAATGTCATTTCAGACTTCCTGGATTAGGCAATACAGTCACAACTGCCGGAAACATAAAATATCTTTTTATGGTGCAGCTGATGAAATAGATTTTCATTCAGATCATGAGAAGAGTATTTTAGGATTCTGGGAATAGTCTCAGAACAGCTTTAGTGTTGTTAAACCACCTTTTTAAAAAAGTTTTTAAAAGATCACCAGGGAATTATTTGAAGGAAAATGGAATGCTTAGCTCTGTGGCTTGAATGTAATAGTAATACATGAGGCACAAACTGGGGATAACGTTCATGTTAAACAAGTATTTCAAGCTCCAATCTACTTTTTTAAAATATAAAGTGTTATAAGTAACCTAGCTGTCATCTTAATTGTGATAGATCAAGATAACCCAACTCTACTCCTCTACTTTTAATCTCTCTGTCGTACTCCCACCCCTCTGTTGAAGCTCAGCCCCTTCTCTCCCCCCCTCACCGCCAACCCCCGTCTCTCCGTGTCTCTCTCTGCCCTCCTGCCTTTTAAGTCGGCGAGGGGAAGTGGGGATATTGGAAAGTGAGATGGGAGAATGTTCAAACTGGAGCTTGTTTTCATTTCATGTTTAATTTCCTGACGCCTAAGCCCTTGGCTTTCCGCAGCTAACCCCTCTGACCTTTCGAAGGCGTGCAGACGAGAGCGTACACATACACACACACAGAAAACACACACATTTACATACCACGATATATGCAAAGTTCAAAGTCAGTCACTAACAAATGCGTCTTTTTAACCTGGACACTCACACACTTACTGGAGCCTTTTATCAACAAGCAAATAATGTCTGAGCACATATACAGTATATATATATATACCCCTTGTCTTGGTTTCTGGGTAGTGAGTGTGTCATGTTTCACAGAGGGTTCGCTCTACGTAGCTTTGCCTTTGAACGGCAGTAGGAAGGAGACCCAAGCCAAATAGTTTGGCGAGGAGATCATTCGGGGAACATTATGAAGTCAGATGTGTCCTTTGTGTCCATGTCCCTTATTGCCCAACTTCTAAGTTCGTTAGAAAGGAAAGCTAGTGGTGCTTTTGCACGAGCAGAATCTCAATTAACCCAAAGATTTTTTATTATTTCTCATAATGATAACCCAACCTATATATGAAGGATGAGCTTTACCAACTGCAAACACTTACTACTCTTCTTTATTTTATCTAGCGGACATCTGCAAGGAAGGTGGCTCAGAGCTCTTGGAGCTCAAAGTGCTTGGCGGTGATACAGTAATTGCTAAAGACGTTGACAGCAGAAGGCAGCTTACAGAGCCATTAAAGAGCTTTATTTATGCTCCAGAGCCAGCAGGCAGAGAGAGAGGAAGAGGGAGAGAGGGAGGGCAGAGTGCACAACTCCAAAAGCAGCTTTGAAGTCCAGCCGTCTCACCTCATCTCTGTCATCCAGGACCGCTGTGATTGATAGACTGCCTCAGCAGTCACTCACACAGCCTCCCTCTCCATAAAAAGTAGGCAGTGTGGTGAAGTTCAAGTCTGAGGTTGAGAGCTAATTGTACAAAATAAACTAGTGGCAGCAGAAGTCACAGATTGTGATTATGGAAAACTGCAGCCCGACTTTATGAAGACATTCATCATCAAACTGAGGATGAAACTGTAGGACCTTGACGTTGGCATTTTGGCAGAAAACATCTGTACTCTGGATTTCAATGGCTGTTGTTTGGGAGATGAAAAGGATTCTCCGATCGCTTGCCAAGTTTCGAGTGCCCCTTGGTATTCAACAATTGGATATCCCTGGACTTTGTCTTGATAGACCTTCAGTTGAAATTGTGGGGTTTAGTCTTGATTGCGTACATATTTAGGGTCTGATTTTAGAAGTATGGGTCAAACCTCTGACTCAACAGAGTGTGCTGTGTGGCTGTCAGATGAGGAAGTTAATTATATTCATCTGGGGAATAGATGGGTCTGTGTGAGCGCAACGTGAATCTACTTATTTTTACTGTACCACCACAAGGACCAGGCCAGGTTCCCTGTCCCTGACTATGTCTCGGACCCCGCGTGGAAATTGAAAGTGGCATCTCAAAGTGTTTTTTATATCCTTGCTAAATAGCTTTGATGACTCCTTTTTTTTCTCTCCATGTGTTTTCCCTCCCTGCCTCCAGAGTTGTGTGGTGAAGTAGTTTGAACATGGTAGTGCTGGGGAGAAACCCTTGGCCTCTGACCCCTCTGCAGAGTCTGCAGCATGTAAGAGCTAAGAGCAGAGTATTCCCTTAGTCCCACCCATCCCACTCTGATCTAAAGCTGGCAGGCAGAAAGAGAGATGAAGAACAATAGGCCTCGCTGTCTGCTGCTCCCAACAATCTTTGTCAACATGCCAGTCTTGACTCTCCCAGCCCTCTCTGTCATTTCCCTGAGTGATTATTAGCACGCAAACATTAACGAGTGCAGTCATTCAACACAGCTCACGGAGACTGTTCTCCCAAGTAGGAACAACAGCTTTAGTCGTTTCAGCAAGTGCCCTGAAATGACATACGATGAAGTAGTCACCGGATGTAGTGGGTGTAGGGATGCATTCGGTGTGGGAGAGTCACTTTAATGACCCATTGACTGCGAAGATTAGCGTATTTTTTTCTTTCATGGCTGGGTTGTACAGCGCTGGATCGCCGGTTATGTGACCGCAGTATGACATCGGAATTGAGTTTCTCCAAAATTTGATTCTGTTTCTACTTTTCCTCTGCAGGCCGCTGCATTTTTTTTCCAGCAACCCCTGTGGCCACCATAGCCACAGCCCAAACGCACTACCCCCAATCAAAATTAATGAGAGGACTTGCATTTTTGCCGTACCGCCAGATCTGGTGTGAACGCAGCTATGAACAACACAGCAACAGGCCACAAGTCATTTTCGACATGAAGCTACAAACTGACGGCCGACACTTGTCGCTTGGTGACGGGCGTGATGCGCTATAAATCAAAGTTGAGCTGCTCTCAACTTTTTTCAGCGCTCCAATGACGAGGTGAAGTGTCAACCAATCATGTTTTTGCTTCACCCTGTTCCATTTGATCTAAAGAGATGCCGTTAGCCAGTTCCCAGTGCTATTCAACCACATCACTACATCGAGTGCTTGAGCAACATTTCAATGGCGACTCTGTGACAATATAGCTGGCCGTTTTGTTGCTTTTGTTGCTCGTAGTGTGAACATAGCTTAAGCCGGCCGCGTATCTCACGCCACCCAATACGATTGTCTTTGGTTTAAAGAAATACAAATAAGCGAGAGCATTTTTTCCCCTATACCAAAATGATAATTTGCGGAGCCAGACCTTTCTTTAGCGCTGACACAGCATTGTGTAGATAGGTCCGATGAAGTGACAAAGCCCTCTCGTGGCCATAGTAATTTTCATGGAGGCAAAGGAGGAAATCGGATGATGATAGAGTTACGAGGGGGTCGGGGTGGATGGACTTTAACAGGAGAGATCGCTGTTTGTTTCAACCCAGCAGTGTTTTTGTGCCTAAACCTAACTAAAACTCATTCATAGGGTTGTCACATAAAACTGATTTATTTTTCAACAGTGATTTGTAATGGTTTTGGAAGATCAGAAAACATTTCTTGTTCTAGAGGGCATGGAAAAATGACGTGAGTTTTTCTTCGATGTGTAACCTGCCGTTATTCCCCCGTCCTCACCTGTACACGTGCCTCCGTCAAGTCCGTCCTCAGTGCCAGCTGCTCGCGGGCATAAACATCTGGGTAATGTGTCTTCTGGAAAACCTTCTCCAGCTCCTCCAGCTGGTAGCTGGTGAACGTGGTGCGATTGCGTCTCTTCTTGCCTTTGTTGCTCTCGGCCTCACTTTTGTCCAGAGGGCTGGAAAAGTCAGAGCCCGGTCGCTCGCTCAGCCCCTTCTCGCCAGGCGCCTTTAGGTTCAGGTAGCTGCCTTCCATCCCGGGAGGGTCGACACTAGGGGGCAACTCAGTCTCTGTCAGGCCGCTGTTGTCTTTTCCTGTAATTATGAGATTAAGAAAGACACAGAAAGAAGTGTTACAATCAATTGGATTTCATTCTTTTAAAGCTGCACTCAGCTTGGACTTAAGACTTCAGATATTTAACAGAAAGTCTGCAATACAAACTGAAGGTGTGGGCTTTGAAAGAAGTGGTTTAATGAGCAAATCAGGCCATCAAATAGGCGTTATCGTTCGCTATAAGCATCATAGATGTGGGTCAGTAGGGACCTACTATGCTTACTACGTTGTAAAAATGAAAGCGAAACTTAAAACCAAAACGTTCTAACGTAAAACTGAATGAAACGTTATGTTTTAACAAACTACAACTTCTTTAGGTTTGGCTTTGTGTTTTGGCTTAAAATACCTATGTTTCAATAGTGAAAGTGAAACTTAACACTAGTGAACACAAAGACAACAACATGTTGTTGGTTTTACACAGGATGCGAACCGCGGTCTCCTGATTGAAAGCCCTGTGTTTTGTGTCCCATCCATCGCCACCAACCTCCACCCCATCGGAAGTTTCACATTGTCTATACTACACTTCACTTCCACTTCTGCTCTTGTCATAATTACTATGGCCACTACAGGTCGCTGTAGTCTTCTTTTACACCCTCTTTCGGTGATCGACCATGTGAATAGCTGATAAAACCTACTATTGGGTGTAGCAGGGCCCTACTGACCCACATCTATGGAATTTATAACCACCAATAACCTCTAATCTAATGACCTGATAACAATCTAATCGACTGTCTATTTGTATTGTGGGAAGAGTAGGGTCAAGGGTTTTTGGACCTTGAACTTTGCTCAAAAATTAAAGTCAGGACATCTCAGCCTCTGCTGCATCAATTTGGCCATTCTTTTTAAAATATGTCTCGGTCCAACTTTATGGAAGTACAGCACTAAATCACTGGAGGGCCCCTTTTAATTCCGTGATGTGGATTGACGCTCAAAAACCTCATAAAACATTCATATTTTAAAGTTTAGATGTTACATTGTGGCTCTAATAAAACACATTTGAGTAATTTTGGTTTCGTATGAAGTGCGCCAGTCTTACTATTTTCATATGAAGCGTGAAAACTCAAAATAACCTTCATAGTTTGTGTGGCTTCACATAAAATACAAATCATATTCTTTCTGTAATAATATTGTTTTCAAGCAAGCTATTACAACCATCATTATGACCATTTTAGAGCAGAAAAAAGAGGGCCACATGTTGTCAATGAATGTCCTATAATTATAGTTACTACTCTATAATTGGAATATTCAGCAGAGCAATACTTTCTTTAAAACGTGGCTGAATTTAACCATGGTGCCTCACGTTCAAGTCGGCGAGTGTGTCTGCTCATCATCACGTTACAACATCCATGCAAAATGACATTTACTTTAAGCTTACGTCACCTCTGTAATGTTTTATTTTAAGGTTCAAAGGCCTTGTCTGTTTGCAACAAGAGAAGAAATGTCGTTTTCTGTTTGAAAGCCATGTCACTACGCATTGGCGTGACCTGTGACACAACCCCTTGAAGCCCTCTCCCTCACATCTCTCAATCACGCCACCTGAAACCCGAGACACGCAAAAAACCTGCTCCGTCTCTAGTCGTGTATGGCGGGCCTTGTGTACGACCACGCTCGCCCCGCAGCCTTAGCCCTGAGAAGTAAACAACATTGTGTTTGTCACCTTCAATTTAGAGAGCGTCCATTTTGTGACAGACCCCGCTCTGTTCCTGTCAGCGCTCGCTAGCTTTTTTGTTTCCTTTTAGGAGATGAAGAAAGCTGTCCCTTCTCCTTCAATAAACAAACAGCTGTGTGAATAAATAAGCTGAAGGGCTCTGGTTGCGGGCCAGTGAGAACAGTGTACTCTGTCAGCCTCTCTGTTTGTCTTTCCTGCGACTGGGCATGGGGAGCATGTCCTAACTGTATTGGTCCGAAACCAGCGCATAATGGTCTCCTCCACATAAATAGACTTGTAAGCCTTGTGCAACCAGCATAACTTCAGTCCAACATTTGTCTGCTGAGTTGGATCAAGTTTGGGGTAATTAACTTAATAGTTATGTGCATTTTACTTTGTCGCTTTGCATTTTTGTCATGACAAATGCCAGTAATGTCTTCCTGTCATTCTCAGAAAGCCAGCGCAACGAGGGAAAGAGAGTTGACACCTTGTGGCACTGGTGAATCTCTGAGCCAAGTGTTTTAGCGGTTAGTAAGATGACTGAATAGTTTTAGAGTGATGAAGCTAGGCGGTGGCTGTCTGCAACATGCATGTTTGTTTTCATGGATTAGCACGCCTTTGGCTAGTGTGTCCCACAATGAGATGTCAATAGTCATCCTCTCGATGCTGCGGCAGCCCTCCCCTGCTCTCTGACTCTGACTTGCCCCGACAGAGACGCTAATGGAACAACACAGCTCGCCCAGCTGGAGTTCATGACCTCATATCGCTGTGGCCCACCTGTCAGACCCTCTTACAGTCTCCACGCAGGCAGATGTTCTGACATCACCTACCCCTGCACTGGCCTCTAATGCTGAAGCACTGTGCAATGTGTTCTTTCTACCCCTGGGCAGGAGCATGGCTCCAATGTTGAGAAGAAAGACAGGTCGACTCCAGGTTCCTGCTTTGCATTTGCATCTGTGAGAGAAAATGCCCCTGAGCAAGGCATATATCCTGTAAGGCAGAAGGTGCAGCTGGGGGATGGAGAGATGGTGGGTAAATTTGCTTAAGTTTTTGTGACTCTTTCTTGGTCGGGAGAATCGAGGTAGTTACTGGTGCTGACCTAGGAATAGTGCAGCACATAACCCCCCTGTAAAATATCGATTTGATGCTTTTACACTTCAGTTTTTGTACAGATTAAAGGAACAGTGTGTAGCATTTTGGAGCATCGATTAGCAGAAATGGAATTTAATATTCATAACCTTGTTTTCATTAGTGTATCGTGTATAGTGTAATCACCTGAAACTAAGAATCGTGTTACCGTTAGCTTAGAATGAGCCCTTCATATCTACATAGGGAGCGGGTCCTCTTGACGGAATCCGCCATGTTGCTCCGCCATGTTTCTACAGTAGCCCAGAACGGACAAACCAAACTCTGGCTCTAGAGGGAGCCTTTCACGTTTTTACGTTACCTGAAAGCCACCGTAGATCTCCGAAACTGCGGCAATGTGAATCGCAGAGTGCAAAACCGTGATACGGCCAGCCACCGTCTGACTTCTGTTGCTCCTAAAGTAGTGTTATTATGGTAAGGATGGATGCGTGACCACGGTTTTGCACTCAGCGACTCAGGTTACCGCAGTCTTGGTAAGGGAGGAGTGAGCAGAGGGGTGTTCATTTGGTTGCAATGTGCAACCACACCAATAAATGCCACTAAATTTTAACCTGAGGGGAAACAGGAGGTTGGGGGCTGCGCTTCTGCAATAGCACCGGCAGTCGGGACAGTGATAGCAGCTGTAACTGTTGTATGAGCGCCGTGCAGAGCGGTGGCCGTGAGCTAGCCTGTGGGGCACTCTCATATGCACGAACATGCAGTAAAAAGGCACGTGCGGCTGGCCCGGCCATGTCAACAAAGCACAGAGAAGCTCTGATTACAACACACACACACACACAAAGGGAGAGCGACTTCATTCTCTGCTCAGTTAGACATTACTCCTCTATATCTTTACATAGCAAATAGTTGTTTGCTTCTATATTAATGCTCTGGATATCATATAGCAATCCTTTAAGGATCTCATTCTTTATATCACCATAATGAGCACTAGAATATGCTCTAATCAACGTCTTTCTCTGTCTAGTACGCCAACATATCTGTCTTTTCTCTGTCACGCTAACAACACAGTCGTTTGCCACAAACATCTTCCAGAATTGCCGCATGCTGAGCTGTGTTTTCTGCATGCTGTTCTGGAGAACACAGCCATCACACACTTTCTTTAGCGAGCCAAGATTCCACTGAGTTGGCTCCAGTTTTCTTGGCATTCAGAGGAATGTGTTTTTGACTGTTCTCATTTCAGCATCAACGTGTATATAAATGCAGCGAATATCACCGGCTGATGCTGCAATTTGCCAAAGTTGCTCTGTGACAAGCTGCAGACCTCTTCAGTTAGCCGAGGTCAGATGTTTACTAGGGTCAGCAATTTAATCACTGCTGAAAACAGAGAGAAAACATCAAAGTGTAATTTAACTGGTTGTAAAGCAACAGGGCACCCTCTCAGTTTTTATGGAATGGGATGGGGAGGGTCAAGTGAAGCCAAATAAAAGAAACACTATAAATTAGTAACCTGGGGAAGGGTTAATGACCAAACACTAAATAGGGAAGGGAATGCTTTTAAACAGAGTGCTCCACAATGTTCTCTCAAAACACTCAAAGCTGACAGCCGTCTGCCACAATGTCTCCCTACTTATCACACCTTATATGGACCAAATCAAGTCAAATATATAAACCAAATATGGCTTTTAATTTTACATTCATTGCAGGGTTCGCAGACTAGCTTTGGGCTGGATTATTTTTCCCGCAGCACAGTCTGAGACCTGATGTTGACTGTTGTTTCCTCAGTGGAAGGGAGGCTCCCAGATGTTCCTGAGGAGAGATCTATGCCAGCGGCTCATGCAGGAATGCAGATTCCCTGGGAAACAAAAAAAAAATCTTTCTGTTCAGCCTCAGCTCCTGATAAATTGACACGATCATGACCTCACTACTGTCATAATACCTTGGGCCGTGGCTGTCACTGTCTCATATCAAAGAGCTCAAAAATAGTTTGGGATTTTATGTAGACGGACACGTTGAGGTACACGTTTTCTTCTTAAAGCTGCAGTTGGTAACTTTGAGCAAAAATGAATAAAAAATTGTCACCACATCCTGACAGTTGTACATGAGACAGATAATCTGTGAAAAAAAAATCTTGTTCCTCTGTGCCTTCCTGTGCTCCTAATGGCATTTGCAAGATTTCACAATCAGAGCCGATGAGTCTCTACAGCAGCTGTCAATCACTGCTTGCGAAACTCACTGTCAAACTAGGCAGCGCTGATCAAATATGAATCATTATTCTGTTACTGTAATGCCTATTTCTCACTTCAAATGTTTTCAGAAACATCTTGTAGTGTACTATTAAACTGTAAAATGAGAGCGTTTGCTCCAGCCGGTGGGCGGTGCTTAGTTTTGGCTCGACTGTTTTCAACATGGCGGCCTGGTCACAGATTTTCTCATTTTACAGCTAAACAGTACACTACAAGATGTTTCTGAAAACATTTGAGGCGAGCTATAGGCATTACAGTAACAGAATATTGATTCATATTTGATCAGCGCTGCCTAGTTTGACAGTAAATTTCGCAAGCAGTGATTGACAGCTGCTGTAGAGATTGCTCAGCTCCGATTGGTTGTTTGGGTGCGGATGCGGTGAAAACATGCAAATGCCATTAGGAGCACAGGAGGACACAGAGGCACATGATTTCTTTTCACAGATTATCTGTCTCACTACTGTCAGGATATAGTGACCGTTTTTAAAAAATATCTTTTTTATCATATTTGCTCAAAGTTCCTGACTGCAGCTTTAAGGGGAAAAAACTTGTAGAGCATGTTGATAAAATATTATTTTGGCAAAATATTTCATTTTAAAAAGAGAGTTTTTAAGTATTTGCAGCTAAATGCATGTGCCAAAATGACAAGTTCATGTTTAACCTAATGTCATATATTAATGCAGACAAACAGTCCATAGTCCAAGCATTAACCTCTAAAGATCTAGAGGAAATCATTTGTCAGGCTGATCTTTTTAATGCTTCTATTGTATTTTGTATTATCAATATTAAAAGTAAGTTAGGTTTGGTGATAAACATGAAGTTAAAAGAGGACAAGGAATTAAATTTACAAGGAATTGAAATCAAATGTGATTATTATGTAATCAATCATCTGTTAGCCTCTCCCTGTCTTCCAGTAGTTCTGAATTCATTCCAAGAACATATTTATAATGTCAGGGGTAGGCAACCTGAGGCACTTAGGTAGCTTAACCAATGGCACACTCGCAATAAGTGTGCAAGAGAGTTTTTTGAAATGTTGAAGTGCCCTCTCATCCGCATGCCAAATTACCTCTTTCACATTGGCAGTTGCGCAGCCTGTTATTTACGGTGGTTTGATTTTTTTTTTTTTCTGTGAATCCCCGCCTTACTCTGCCTCTGATTGGCTAGTACTCGTTGCCTTCTTCACAGAATCTGTTAAGTTTATTGCTGATTTTCAAGTTTGGTGGAAGGTTGGTAGGGTTAATGACTTCAACTCGGATGTTTTCATAAGGATGGAAGCCTTCTTGTTTAGAGCTCTATATAATTACAATGTCCTGATTCTTTTTTTAAATGTTGCTATGCACATTGCCTATATGGAATAAAATTACAGATCCGTTGGAGATTTAAGTTTTAATGTGGTGCCATAATTAAAGTTAATGTTAACCTTAATGTAGATATGGGACACTGATTAACAAGAAACATTAAAAATGGCACAGGTTGCCGACCTCTGGTCTAGATGATATTGGAATCCCATTTTTATGAGATATTTTTGCCTCTTTGAAATCATAGAGAAGCATAAAGAAAGTTTGTGGTGCAGGCGGTGTCACTCCATGATGATTTGGGTTATTTTCCACCCATGGCTTTTATTAAAAAAATATATCAAACAAGCAAAATGAGCTGTGTCTCTCTGCTGAAAGAGAGTTGAGAAAGATAAAAAGAACTGTTGTTAATCATGGACTCAAAAGGGATCCTCATACTTTTGCAGTAGTTCCCATCACTACTCTGTCATAGATGGCTTTCTTGAGTTTACATTTTGTGACGTGTCAGGCAAAAAGCTTATTTTCTGACCATATAACATAGTACTGTATGGCCAAATGTTTGCATTATTCAAGAACTCTTGCAGAGGTTGGATTTAGTCCATTGATAAGAACGGAGGAAGTCAAAGTAAAGACACAGCGCCGGCCTCAACACGAAAGGCACAGATCAAAATGTGCAGCAGCTGGTTAAAGTTTCCAAAGCATCTCTTTAATCTGGGCTGCATGTGATTCTCAGGTAGACGGCGAGGAGTTACCTTCCCCTGCGAGAGAGGAGGATGGAAGTAAAGGGCATGTCATGCTGTGTGAGCTGCACAGCAGCATGAGAGAAAAAGTAGTGATAAGAGGAGTTTTAACTGAACTTTTGAGAAAAGCAACACCTCATGAAACACTACACTCCTCAAGAGTTGAATGTGTTTTCATTCAATGGCGGGCAGAATGCTGCTGCTTCACCTCCTGAGTCACACATTTCTACAAGCCATCGCATTTTAACAAGCCAGGAATTCATCCTTTTCAAGCGTTTCCATTATATATTCTAATTTATTCTGGTTCGCAGACACACGCCGGCACGATCACAGGTGTCACTCAGGCTTATTGTTAACATCGACACAATGTGTTAGTCATCAGCGCATGCATATCCTGTGACATCACTTCCCCGAGCCTTTTAAAAGAGTACTATATTTTGACAAGAGGCTTTTAAAACGCTGCCAGGATTTTTTGGGGGGTTCTTGTTTTGGTTTTCATATGCAGAGAAAAATGCTTTACATATCACAGGATGCTTCGATGTCCCGCTGAGGGGAGGAGGGGTTGTTTGAAAGTACAAAGATTAACAAAGCTGTATGTTATAAATGTTTAATTTGCTTTAAACTGTTATTTTGTGAAGAGACAAAGAGGACGAGTCACAAACCGCCTTTAGTGAGTTCCCACAAACACTACGTTGTACATCAGCAATGCAGAGCTCAACCTCAGTAACAACAAGCCTATAAACACAGTGACATTTACTTTGCAGTTTTAGCTTTAGCTCCTCTTTTGTTCTTTCAAATGTATAAAGACAGTGTGTTAATATTTTCTAGGACTGCCTCCTGTTAGTCGATTAGTCGACTAATCGGTTGTTTTTGTCTTAGTCGACTTTCTTTAGTCGATTAGTCGTTTTTTAATGCTTTTTTCATGCTGAATGACTTATTTCCCAGAAAATGATGAGCACATCTCTGGTCAACACAAGATTTAAAGTGCTTTTGTGTGATTATTTGTGGAGAAACTTATAGATATTATAGCTCGGTCGATTAAATCAACTAATCGATTAGTCGATAAAATCGTGAAGAATTTCTTTGGTCTAGGACAGCCCTAATATTTTCACCATAAGTTCATGTTTCTCTCTATTGCAGCAAACAATCTGTTTCAATGATAAAAGCTGAAAATTAATTAAAATTATGAAGCAAAAAACTAATTTATGCTATGCATCTCAAAGCCATAGAGTTCAGTAAAGTACGTTCATGTAAACAGTCCTTCCCACACGTGTGCAAAACCCTCTCACTTCTCCCGAGCCGTTCAAATCATTACCAAATCTCAATGACCATTTCTGACTCCTTGCTTATTTGTACAAGGTATTGTTGACACGGGGTTATGTAAACCAGTCCCACTTTGTCGTCTCTGTAGCTTTGGAGATCTGATGTTTGGGGAGTATGAATAATAACTATAGGAGCCAGTAATGCACATCTGCCTTAGATTAATGTGGACCTCTCCCGCAGTGCTGACCTGCATTCCTCAGCACTCGATCAGCTCCGGGGGTTTTATTTCATTCATCGCTGTGTAAGCAGGTAGACGGCTCCATCCCTGTTCTCGCTGTGGGACAGTCTCACTGATTAACGTGCACTCAAGGAAACAAACCCGCCAACCTGAGCCACTACTGTGCAGAAATGTGTTCATTCACTCCTCCAGAGACGATTAGGGGTGTAAGAAAATATTGAGTATCGCGACATCATGTTTTATGTTACTGTATAGATTCTCAAAAATACGGTATAGATTTTTTAATTAATAGTTTACATGCAAAGATTAATTCAGTCAATACTTTATTTCATTTGCAAAGATATGCAGCCTCTCAAAGTAGTGCTATAATGTTGGATGTCACAGGGACCGTGATAAATGCAGATCCCACTGTTCTTATTGCAAATAAACTTTTTTTTACTCACATTTTATGCATATTATGGTGTGTTCTTCATACAGTTTAATATCAGCAATAGCAATATATCGCCTTGCTTACAGTATCGCAATATATTGAATCGTAACCCCTGTATCACGATACGTATCGTATTGCCAGATTCTTGCCAATTCACAGCCCTAGAGACGATCTTCTATTTTTAATGAACATCATTTAAAAACCTGGTTGGGCCCAAGTAGGATTTTCATCCATGCAAAACAACATAAACCTTGCAAAACACTATTTAGTGATTTTAGAGATTGAACAGTAAAAAGCGTTTGAAAAATATCTGAATATGAATTTTAGAATTGCTTTCAAGCTCTTAAATTTTAATATTGTTTTACTACAGCTGAATCATACTTAGTGGCATTGGAATAAAGTGATTTTAAATAAATAATTTGCAAAAAAGTTTGGAAGTTTTCTGAATTAAAAGTGTGAAAATGAAGTGTGACTATCATGCAGCATATGCCAAAAAATATTCCCCATTATCTTTTAACAGAATTAACACAATAAATCCACATATTTATCTTTGCTTATCTTATCCTCGTGTGTCATTAAATGTAATAATATATCAGATATTTGAGCATATATCTAAAAGTTTTTTCTTAATTTGTTGGTGCATTTTGGTGTAACATCCTCAGAATGACACAGATACAAAATGTTAGGTTGCCGTGTAAATAGTATTACAGTTGTAGCTGAAGTTGCCACACAGAAAACTCCCTTCGGTATGTATGAGAAGACTTTTGTCATCATGATGGAGATAAAACGTCAGCATTGAGCAATATATCTCCCATTGAGGACCACACAAACCAACGCAAGCCTGTTGACGCCTGAGGCTTTGGCAGGAGCCCAAAGCATCCTCCCCAGAGCCATGATGCCTTCATCTGGCTGCAACATTTTCAATGATAACATTGCAGAGCTCTCCTCCGGGGAGGCGTGTTGCATTTAATGATGGTGTTTAAATGGTTCTGTCAATGCACTTGCCAAATCAGTTCACTTCAGTGCAGCAGGGGGGCTCCAATCTGTGGAGGCATTGCTCTCAAACTCCAGAAAAAAGTGACAGTTCAGCTTAAAGTAAAGAGTGACTCCAGTTGTTTCTGCAGGAAAACAGATTACTTTGCACTTTGTGGATGTATTTTGGCAAAGTGTGCTGGCTACTGCACAAAAAAATTACTGCAGGCCTAGCTCTAATTGGTCCCACTGAGCAGAGTTCAATTTTATTTGTTGCACCTATAATGTTTAAATTTTACTTACATACCATCAACAACCATTTAGAGTATTTTAATGTTTACCAGTCTCTTTTTTTTCTGAACTGCTTTTTTTTCTCAGTGTCTGAATCTATTTTCCAGCACGAATTGCCGATTAAAATGTCCATTTAAAGGCTGGGTTATACTACATAGGTTTTTGGTCAACATCAAATATCAACCACGATCATAACAGATGTTTTCTCCTGTAACATCCGCATCATGATAAACATCTGGACCAGAAATATATGAGCGCCGACGAGTCTATAGGTCTATGATGACTCACAAAAATGATATTTTAATATAGCTTTTCAAGTAGGCCTATAATATATTGTATAACCTACATATACCTACACATGCATAAATTATATAAAGTTCATTTTGATACATAATGTACTCTTTTTTTCCAGTCCATCGGCCCTCCCTTGTGGACCTGTTTAGTCTGCCCAATAACAGGGTGAACTCTTTTTTATTTTAAGCCCCCACGTCCCATAAAAGAGACAGTAAAATGGATTGTTTTCTTTAAACGGTACATTTGTAGTGCAACGAATTGTCGGAAGACTGTAAAGCTGGAAAGCTTTTGTGTTAAATAAATGTTATTTGTCAGGACGTCCTGATATTCTCTAAATGTTTAAATTCGTCATTGACTCTTGTATTATGGTCGACAAATAGTGAGATCTTGGCCTATAATAACTGGAGCTAAATTTGTACCCCATGTTGTCATAAGTTATTCTATTTATCATTAAAGAATGAGTTGTGCTAAAAAAAAAAAAAAAAAATTGCAATAAACATAATGAACTGCGTTAAATATGGACTATTAATTATGGAATATTTCTTCATTTTTACCACATATAGCGCGTGGATTCTCTGTTTGTGCGCGCATGCCTCGGTGGTTTATAGTTCATATTGGAATATTAAAATAATTCATGACGTGCCTATAGGTTATTTGTATTAATGAGGAGACTTTTATTGTCTGTAGACAATAACAGACAGTCGTATAGGCCAGGGAGATCAGTGACGGTGACGGTGAAATTATAAACTTAGTGAATATAGAAACGTCATAAAGTCAATATATACACAAAATAAATAACTTCTTGACCTCTCAGTCTAAGCACACACATCTTATGAAGGAAATCATTTTCTGTAATGCTATGATTATAGCTCAGCTTGCAAGCTTATAGGGCAGGAAATATGACTTCCCCTGGAACATATTTCAAATTCATTCAGGATTTTGTCAATAAATGATTAAATTCAGTTTGACTTATAGTTATTTATTCCATGCAAAATGTTATCTTAATTTCTAATAAGGTTTTTAAGCAACTACTGTATTCTGCTCCCTATGATGCACACAAAAGTAAATTTTCCTCGGCACAATTGCCCTCATTACAGTTTAATAGGGAACAATATTGTTGCATTAATTTATTTAAAAACAAAATATACACAGTTCAATAAAAGGATGTGTGATGGGAGTCTCTCTCCCTCTCTCATAGTCTCAATACCACCCCCCTACTGTATCCCTCTCTCTCTCTCTCTGGTACCTGATTATTTGCAGTTCTGTTTATATCATGTTTATAGTTTATTTTGTATATTGTATATTGGTAGAAATTCAATTTTTTTTTATTCTTATTTTATTCTAACGTTTTTATCTATTCTTTTGTTATTATACTGTTTAACTTGCACCAACAAAACCAAAACAAATTCCTAGTGTATACCTCTTACACCTGGCATTAAACGCCATTCTGATTCTGATTCTGATTCTGATTCTTGTTCTGATTCTTATTCGAATTCTGATTCTGGTGGCTTTACCACATCTCCTCCTCTCAGCTCTTCACTCACACTTTTCCTCTGAGTTTCATATTCTGTATTACACACTACAGTCATTTTTTCATTATTGCTTGCAAATGTCCACCTTTTTTGTCGTGTGTCTCCGTTATTACCCTGCAGTATTCTGCTCCCTATGATGCACAAACAGTTTCCTCGGACACAATTGCCCTCATTATAGTTTGATAGGAAAATATGTTGTTTTGCATTCATTTATTTTAGAAATATACAGAGTTGGTTGAATAAAAGGATGTGTGATGGGAGTCTTGGTGCGTTTACCACATCTCCTCCTCTCAGCTCTTCACTCACACTTTTCCTGAGTTTCATATTCTGTATGTAATTTGTAATTATTGCTTGCAAATATCCCCTTTTTTTGTCGTGCGTCTCCGTTATTAAACTGCAGAGCCAGATGTGTCTCCTCATCTAGTCTCACCGTGTTGCTTCACTTCTCTCTCTCATCTCACTCACCGTAGCAGGAGATGAGCGTCCCGTTGTTGAGTCCGCTGTCCGGCAGCAGCTTGCCTCCTTCGGGAGGAGTTTTGCAGCCTGGTCTCTGCATGAAGAGCTGGTACTTGTTGAAGGAGCCCTCCTCAGAGCCATCCAACGACTGGCAGTCCGGCTGGAAGGGACTCCGGGGCTTTTCTCCGTAGCCCTGTTGCCCTTTCCCCGGAATGAACGTGCTGCTGCTGTATTTGTTGCTCTCAGTGGTCGTGAAAGTCCTGAACGGGTTGTTCACCTGGTGCTCCCTACTACCTGGAGCAGTAGACGTGCTATAATATGAATCCATCGATGTCATATCGCAGTATGAGACGCACGCTGCGTTCATACCTAAAAAAAAAAAGTGATATTAAAAAAAAAAAAATCCACACTGTTCTTGTTTCCCTCCCCTTCAACTAGAAGATCTTCTCTCATGCACACTGCTGCACACTCTCACGCTGAGGCATCTGGGACTGGTTTACAAAATGAATCAGATGTTTTTTTCCAGAGACTTGAACAAATGATAAAAAAGCCCCCTGAAGGTTTGACGGGGTAAAGAGAAATGCCTTGCTCAAAGCTGCTGGTGCTCAGTAGACCTACAGTGTGTGTGTGCGTGTATGTATAAGGCCCACACTGAGCTGCTGCAGCTATTATGCAGCCTGCTGGAGAAATGGGAGGTCAAGCTGCAGGAGGGGGAAAAGCTTTTTTGGTAAACACGCGGGAGACACACAACACATGACATTAATGCAATTAGAGAGGATGAATATAAAGGCTTTGATTCAGTGCTGTTGCATGACTGAATACCAATAACCTCTGACTTTTTCTTTATGTCAAACTTTTTAAAGCATTTCAAATGTCCATCTCTGGAGTCACACTTTGGTATTAATGTAAGGAGAATTTTCTTTGCCCCCCTGCATATAAACAAAGAAGGCCTTAAAATCAAATGTATAGCCTATAACTGAGAGGATCTAGCTGGTAATTTAGACCAATGACAGTATAAAGTAACCCGATGTTAAGCTTACATATGATATACATATATTTTCTTTGTGTATTTGTTTTTATATGAATCCAAACAGCATTAAGAGTTTGACCAGGACGTTATGTGAGAAGTCAGTCTGTCATAATGATGGAGAATTAAAGCAAACAACTTTCAGTCCCTGCATGCAATTTGCAGAATTGGCTTCATAATACTAAATTCATTATAAGACATTAAGGTTGTGATGTTCGTTGAGATGTGTTTGGCGTTTGTGCGCTTTTTCACAATTATGTAAAAATGACGCCGCGCCACCAATTAGCCTTTTCTCTGCTATAATAATCTGAATTAAAGCTATTTTAAGGAAACAAGTGGCCTTTATGTGTTCTCAAATCCCCTCCTTATTTTTTTTTTTCTCTGCCATTATCGAGAGATAATGTGTGATGGTAATAAATGAGGAAAATATAGCCTATTAAATGTGGCACTGCAGAAAGTGTACAAGGCAATATTAGTGTAATCGTAGGTTAACAATTAAGGACCAAACCAAATCAGTATTAGTAGCCTATTAAATTACCACGCCTGAACTATATTTTAAAGAGATGAAACGAAATATTTCTATAAAGTATAATATCTCACTCCGCCCTCCTCTTGCTCTCTCTTTCTCGCTCTTTCTTATTTTCCGGCCTAATTAACTCATTAATTATGACACGAGACATAACTCGTGTCGTGTCGCAGTTGCACAACATGATGTCGGCCACATCCTCACCCAGGAGGACGATTATAGTTATTAAAAATAAAATATAAAAATGATACAAACGATGCAAATCACAAGATTTAAGATTCCCCAAAACCAATAATCGTTTAGCAGCTATACAGTTTCTCGCTGTCAGGAGGTCACATTTTGAAATTTGAAAATGTAATTGGTCAAAAATAATAATAATAATAATAATAATAATAATAATAATAATAATAATAGGCTACCAGTTTACTGGTTTGGGCCCAGTGCACGTGCAGCCTCTCCGGTGTAGTCTCGTGCACCACCGGCACCTCTCTGGCTGTGCAGGTATTCATTAACGAGACTTTTCACTGTATTCTTCATTGGTTTATTAGTAAATGTCTGCTATTAACTTCTATTTCCAATATAATGGGTTTAAATTTGGCTGCGACCCCAACTTTTGTTTACTCATTTCATGTTGTGGCTTTTTAATTTGAGGAGAAGTTCGACCTATTTGTTATTTTATTCCGGGTGTTTTTGCGCTCAGTGCTGCACTTTATATCAGTCGATTTAATGCATTCATGTCTCTGTAGATGAGTTAAGCTTTTCTCTGCATTATTATCTGCATATCAATATCATATCCAGTGTGTGATTGACACAAACAAGCAGAGACATGTCAGCTCTTTATTTGTCAGTTGATATTAATTTGTGCATTTTACACAAGTGGAAAAATTAATGAAATATTTCTACTCCTTTTCTAAAACAGCATATTGATACTGACTTTGATTTATAAATAGTCTCAGTTTATTTTTTTCAGACAAACATTTGATGTAGATATGATGAGATTTATTTGTTTAGCTACTTGAGTGCACAGGGTATTAAAGTGGACACATGCATGCACATTTAGAGCTACAAATATTAATTGATTTGTTGTCAACTATTACATTTATTGCCAACTTTTTGAAAATTTATAAATTGGTTTGAGTAATTTTTTTAAGAAAAAAAAGGTAAAAATGATCTGATACCAGCTTCTTAAATGTGAATATTTTCTGTTTTCTTTACTCCTCTATAACAGTAAACTGAATATCTTTGAGTTGTGGACAAAAAAAGACATTTGAGGATGTCATCTTGGGCTTTGGAAAACACTGATCAATATTTTTCATAATTTTCTGACATTTTTTAGCCGAACAACTAATCGATTAATCGAGAAAATAATCAACAGATTAATCGATAATGAAAATAATCGTTTGTTGCAACCATACTTGCTTTGTCCTTGAAGCAAACTCTTAAATGTATCAGGAAGTCTCCTCAAATGGACTATTTCACCACCAAAATCCATTTAATTTTAAGTTATACAACAACTATCACTTAACAACAACGGTTGTACAGTCGATTAAAGAGCTATACCAAGTGTCATACGTTGGACGAGGTTTCTGTACAACCTGGCAACCCGAATGATGTTCTTATTAATAGCTTATAACTGTTTTATGAAACATTAGTAAATTATTTATTATCAATTAATAATTCCACTTATTACAGTTTATAAAGCCTTTATAATGTAACATAATCGTTACATTAACAATCGTTACAATAACAATAATCGTTTAGTTGTCAACTATTAAATTAATCGGCAACTATTTGGATAATTAATTAATTGGTTAGAGTCAAAAACAAAAACAATAGTCAAATTTCTCTGATTCCAGCTTCTTAAATGTGAATATTTTCTGGTTTCTTTACTCCTCTATGACAGTAAACTGAATATCTTTCAGTTCTGGACAAAACAAGACATTTGAGGACATCATCTTGGACTTTGGAAAACACTGATCGTCATTTTTCATAATTTTCTGACATTTTATAGACCAAACAACTAATCCAGAAATCCAGAAAAATAATGAACAGATTAATCAACAATGAAAATAATCGTTAGTTACAGCCCTAATAACAATAATAATGAGATTTGTCTGCTTATTATGAGAACATTTGGCAACAAATATAAGAAATAAAGGGAGACTCTGAATTGGAATGAATTTCTTTTTCTTTCCACCTTTGCTTCCTTTTTTCCTGAAGAAAAAGCTGAGACGAACATTTTAAGATAATAGTGTCACGATAAAGAAACTAGAAATTACAAGTCAAATGTTGTCACAGCTAAACAAGAGTGACAGACTTCTACTGTGAGTGCAGCGCAGGCCTCCCTTAATATAAACCACTCCACTGCTACAGGCTAAAGTCTCAGCTGTCACAGATAGACATCACTCATGCGTGGCATTCTCTCTAAAAGGTTTCCACTAAATGGCGACTTGTCTGTTTAACTTCCAGCAGGAACCATGACCAGGTATTCGCTGCTGAGGGGACGGGCTCAACTCCGAGCCGCTGGGGTTTATGTTGGCACGGCCTCCATGTGTATCAGCAGCAGGGTCCCTGAACCTCCTCTGGCTATGAGTTCCTTGTATGGGAGGCGTGGCGGTGCGGGTAATGGGCTGGAGAAAGTGCTGTAGGTTAGACTTTATGTCTCAGCGATGCCATGCTCAGTTTGGCTGTGGGAAAGGCCATGGCAGGCATGGGAGATGGGAAGCACGTAGCCTATATGTTGTTGTTGTTATGGGAACATAAGAAATGGCATTTCTGTAAAAACAGCACATGTATGGAAACTTTCTAACGCTGACAATCAAAGTCTGTAGTCGTGTGTGTAAGATTTTAATATTGCTGTGCAGATGTTCACATGTCATTCAGCAGGAACACGTCACAGTTGGACTTGTTCGCTGTGATGCCCAGTTTCGTTCACAATTGGAAATTTTAAGTAATTAGAGGAATGTTGGGAATTCATAAACTAGCTCAGCCTCCTCCTCAAATCACGGCTGCAGATCAGATCTGTCATTTGTCCCAAAGTGTATTTTAGGATGATGTTTTCCTGGTGTCCTGCTGTAGCAGTGTCCTTTCCCTTTATCCTCTCCTGTGGCTGCAGGTTACGTTAAAGGATAGTTTAACATTTTTTCAAACCCGTCTTCAAACAACACTCACATGCCCATACATACGTTGAAACAGTTTTTGATTGCTGTAATTGTTCCTACTCTCTAAGCGAAATTGCTACCTAATGTGATTTCAAGTGGCATTCAGACAGAACAGTCCTGTGTTCAAGCTGTGCTGCAGTCGTGTTTCCATTCAGGTGTCAAGCAAATTTTAAGCAAACTTTTGAGATGTTGCAAAAAAGCGATCAATCGATGCGAATTAGGCCCGTTTCCATCAACTGGTTTGGAGCGAATAAACTCAGCTACATTGTAGTTTGGTCAGAAGTTGGCGCTACAGGCTACACATGGCTGTAATCCGCCAGCAAACAGAGTACAAGAAGTAGAGGTTGTAAACTGAAAACAAAACAACTCGGCTTGGCCATCTAACCATCTACGAGAGAAAAATGGAGAGAGATGTCTTCAGGAATTTGTTTCAATTTGGCGAGTTTTAATTGTTCTTCCATGTCAGCTATTATCAATCATGTTTCATGTTGTCTGGAGACAAAGACAAGCATTCGCACGAAAAACCACCTCAAGTGAACATAAAAACTTTTTTCGCAATTAAGGTAGTTTTTGACGTTTCCATCCAGCTTTTCTAATGTGATACTTCAAAATGTGCATAAAATCGTGAATAAAAATATGGTTAGTGAGACAAAAAAATCCAGGAAGGCCGGTTTTAGTAATATAGATGCTAAAAACCTGCACAGCAGGTTATAATACTATGAGCCATGATTTAACAACTCTGGTTATCACAGTGACAATCATTATACATTTTGTTGCGAGTTACATGGTTGCAATATAGTTTCCAAATCATAAAATAATCCTTGGGGAATGTGCACTTGCATGTATTTGATTGGCCAATGCATCTTTTTGCCAGATGATGCTGAATTGCAGCAAAAATTGAGCCTGATTTAACTTTTTTTTTGCCAGAAGACTCTGCAGTGTTACCCCTTTTTAATGTGAAATTCCCTCTTTGCGTTTCTGTGGACAGTGTTTCTTCAATGAGCCATGGTGGAGGGATAGTAACATGAAGTGGCCTTCACAAGAATCTATTCAAACCAGTGCAGAGACTAGAAGCAAGCAAGAGATCAAAAAGGGTTTCAATTTACATATGGGAATGTGTGTGTTGCTTTAAGACAAAAAAACAAACAAACGTGAAACTATCTTTTGACTCATAGCTGCTCTTGAAAAATGTAACACACGGGTGTGACTGCCGTTACTGATTGTGGATGTGAAGCGTTGGATTTGTTGTGCTTTTTATTTGTGCAACTTTACAAATAAACAGAGGCAAAAGTTCTTGTGTTAATAAGATGAAGTTACATCTCCGGCCTCAGCCTGCGAAGAGCTTGTTCCATCCACAAAACTGTTGATCTGTTGCCACGGCAACAAGACGATGAGCCTCGAATATCTTGCCGCAATATTTATCAGCATGTGGTATGAACGCACAATCCTTCAAACCACATACATTTTTGAATACATGGCTGCACTCACAATCGTTGCCACATTGCTTTATATACTGCTCTGGTGTCCGTCTGAGTTAGAGAAACCTCTCCATGTCTCACCTGTGGACAAACCATCAGCTGGGGATTTATACAGGCAGGTTATTATTAGAAGAAGGCCTCTGCATCTCTGACTCTGTGTGTGTGAGTGTGTGTGTGTGAGAGAGAATAAAAGAGACACCAGATTTTTATGTGTAGCTTTAAATTGGTTTCACATGAGCAAGGGCACACACTGCATCAGCAGATTCTCTGATCAAATTAAGCAGAGATGAGGGGAAGAAAAAAGAGGCAGCGGTTGTACTGATGTATAATTCAATAAACAGGACCAAGCAGGGGCAGACAGAGGGGATGCTGTACTGCCTTCATCTCTCGGCTCTTTATCTGGTTTAGACACGGACAGTTAACCCGTGAGCGGCATACACCTCCATCCATCATCACTGCAGCAGCAGCCGACACTCTGGAGTCACTAAAGTGAATATAGATACGTAGGAGCACGGATGTAGAGAGTAATAATGCACTTGATCTTACTTTATTAACCCAAGCAAACAATTTTGATATCCTTTTTGTAACATATATCATAACAGAGCTGAAAGAACTAGTCGATTCATTTATTAGTCGATCGCCTGAAAACTGTTTTGAATACTTCGTTAATCGTTTTGGCGCCACATTCTCTAGTTCCAGCTTTTAGATTGTGAGGATTGACTGCTTTTCTTCATCTTATGTGTTCATAAACTGAATATTTTTTAAAAGTTTTGCACTGTTGGCCGGACAAAACAAGTCATTTGAAGATGTCACCTTGCTTTTTTGGACATTTTAATGGTCAGTTTTACCTATTTTCTGACATTTTAAAAGGACTGTATGTAACTTTTTCCAACATATAAATAGTTTTTTATTGCCAATGTGTGAACAGGTTGTAACTTAACCTAAAAAATTAGACCTTCCGTGACTTTCTGGGTTTCCTCTATCAGCCTGGAGAATGCTTTTATTGTGAAGAACCCGGGCCCGTTTTTCCGGGAAAATCCAACAGATGTGACGTCATGCACGCTCGTGAGTGTCTTGGCCATAGCTAACATTTGATTAGAAATGGAGTCTTTTTACACATATACATATTTTTTTATTGCCAATGTGTGGATAGGTTGTAACCTAACCTAAAAAATTAGACCTTCCGTCACTTTCTGGGTTTCCTCTATCAGCCTGTAGACTGCTTTTATTGTGAAGAACCCGTGCCCGTTTTTCCTGGAAAATCCAACAGATGTGACGGTTGCAAGTGCCTTAGCCATAGCTAACATTCAGTTAGAAATGAAGTAAGCTAACACCAATAAACGACCAGCCCCAACCACAACTCAGACTCTAACACGAACTCCAGGGAAGCACAAAAAAAACAAAGTCATATCTAGTCTCGTGTGTGTCGCTAGTGCGAGCACAAGCGCGAGCAACAAGATGCTGACTGTCGTTGACTTAACGACCACAGGTGTCACTGTTAACAAACAATTTCTGATTCTTACATAGAGTCTCTTTATGGTAAAAAGCTTAAACAATTGAAAAAAATATTGTCAGATTAATCTATAATGAAAATAATTGTTAGTTGCTGCCCTAGATCATAATAGACAGCTATGGATTTTATAAAAAAAAAAATTTACTTTTACTTTTTGTGCTGATGTTTTATTCTCTTGTGTTTTTCAGAAATGTAATTCATTCATTTTAAGGTTAGGATTATTCATTATCACTCACTACTGTTATTTAGTAGTTATTTAAAGATGAAATGATTAGCCAACTAAATTAATTGACAACTGTTCAGATAATCGATTGTTTCAGTTGTTTTTCCAAGGAAAAATGTCAAACATTCATTCCTTCAAGTTGATTAATGTGATGATATCTGCTGTTCTTTGTCATATATGATAGTTAACTGAATATTTTGGGGGGTTTTGGACTCTTTGTCGAACAAAACAAGCAATTTGAAGATGTAAACTTGTGGTCTTGGTAGTTAAAAATAAATAAATTAAATAATAAATTAATAAAATAAAGAGCATTTTTCACTGTTTTATACACAAAACAATTCAATAGTTAATCCAGAATAAAAAAATTTCGCATTCTGATTCTTAAAGAAAATAATCTGTGGATTAATCGATTTTGAAAATAATCATTACTTGCAGCCAGATTATTATTACTATTATTACCATTATTCAAATAATAGAAACAAGAGAGGGTCATACTGCAAAGGACGGAGGGTTTTGTATCCTGTACAGATTGTAAAGACCCCCGAGGCAAATTTATGAATTGTGATATTGGGCTTTATAAATAAAATTGACTTGACTTGACTTGACTTGAAATACCACACAACATTGTTGTGTCCAGAGAATTATATCACGTTAGATCAAGCCAGATTCACTGTCCTCCTTACTGAACTGTAATATTCATCTACAACCATTCTGCAAAATATAATCAATTTAACATTGAGAGAAAATAGTCCATAAAATCAAGGCTTTTATCACCTCAGAGGAACACTTGATTAATGCATATTACAAAGGGATTGTGCTAAAAATAGATGAAACATTTTACATGTGGAAGCTTGGATGTGGAATATATTTATCGCTCCACAGTGTTAACATATTCATGGAGGTGCCTCGCTCTAATAACGCAAAAATTGAAGCAGCACTCATGATTGTTCAAACGCGGGACATATGGAAGACTTCAGAGGCGGAGGCTGAACAGTTGTGGACACATGCTGCAAATATCACAGGAGATCAGACACACACACACACAGTAACAGTAATGTATTCCAAAAGAAGAAACATCTCTGCTCTGGTGTTAAATGTCTTTTATATTGAGCGATAGTTGATGACAGCTACAGGGCATCTTTGCCAAGATCAGTCGCTGCAAACGAACACAGGAGATAATGAAGATAATGAGTCTCTCTCTATTAATGCTGTGCAAATTGATTGCAGACAGAAAATGTGCCATGTGCCAAGCATTCTGGAAAGATTAAACTAATGTCCTGTAATTTTGACGTTTAATATCGTTGGAAAAAGCCAGATGTGCTTTGTTCCCAAATCATCTCGAAAAGCAACGATAAAGGCATCTTACGCCACAATTTTACATGTCTACTACTGAAATTATTGTATTCTAATACCTTCCTCATCTCGCTGTTAGTCAGATAAGATTGCATACTATTTGTAGACACAAATCTCAGTGGTTTCTAGCTGCTGCAGTGCATCTTCTGAGTGATTTCATACAAAGACACATTCAAGGCCAGCCTCTAATGCGAGTCAAATGCTCTCTTTCTGAAAATAGCACTTGTTGCATTTCCATGTACTGATGTTTATTGTTTACCCTTGCCCTAATTTACAATAAGTACTCTTGAACATGATGACTTTTTTTCAACAACGCAAAATTACCTGGAGGACTGATTACACTTCAAACCTGCATCCTTTCAGATCATTATGAAATAAGCTGCTGACGATGGCGGACCGCTCCGCGGATATCTGAAGTCTAAATTATTATAATTGAGCCTAACAAGAGTATCTATAGTGTACATGTCAGTACAGTATTTCTGCAGGCAAAAGGGAGTTCATTTAATTAGATGTAACACGGCTTGCATTGTATCTAAACAGTGTAATTGCCCAATTACATTTGACTTGGGTTTGTAGAAGCTTAGAACTAAATAAACAGGAAATTACACTCCACCATGAGCTCTAGTCTCTCCTTCTCACAATATGTTAGTCCTGATCTCAGGGGAAGGCGTATAAATAGCACAACATTACAAGGACATTCTGCGTTTCATGAGAACGCATTTTAGCCCTTTCGCTTGTTATTTGTACGCCACGCAACCAAGCTATGGTAACGGCCGTAGTTAGATGTAAGCAACAAAACCACAAGTTTTGTTAAATGCTGAGGCTTTGTCACGGCGGTCAGCGTTTGGCGCCGCCACACACGGCACCCTTTGACGACGGTATGAAACACATCAGGCATCCGCAGATGCCGCAAATACTCTGGATTTGTCCAACAAACACAAGGCTTTCATCCAGGAGACTGCTGTTCGTGTCTCGTGCATCACGTTACAATCAGCTGTCCGTTCATGTCCCATGTTCACAGCATTCAGTGTCATTTACACTGTACAAACGTAGTAGTTCCAAGCCCAAAATCTAAATGTCCTAAACCTAACCATAGTGGTTTTCTTGCCTAATCCTAAGAAAGTGTATTTGTTTAATTCACAACATTAAGCCCATGTTTACATGTGACCGAAAATTCGCACAAAAACAACATAACAGAAGTACGGAAAACACGTCACAAAAAACACGTCACCAACGTAACTTCAAAACAACTCTTTGGGACACACTGGCCTCCTGGTTTAAAGTCCTGTGTTCATTGAACCCATCCACCTCCCCCCCCTCGTCCACCGTAAGTGGTCTTTCTCTCTTTCTGTAATACGTCACTAGCTCTAAACGTGGCCTATTTATGCGGTTGCGTTTATATTACAGTCAATGCAGACTACATGGCATAGAAATGACACTCCAAAAGCAAAAGCGGCGTTCTTATTGCATGGGAAATGTCTTGCGAATGTCATTCATACACCAATTAGTGCAACTGGGTTGGTTATGTTTTAAAAGTCTGAAATTAATTAAATTTTATTCATAGCATGTGAATATCTGTATATTAGCCACTGCTGTCCTCTCCAGACCATCCAAGGTAATAGCCAAAAATACAGCAACCTTATTTTTCTACGCAGGTCTCCACTATCTGCCCGTTTGATACAGTTTTAGCAAGTGTTTGGATTGTAACGGAACACCATGTGTGCGCTGACCCGGCCTGATCTTCCCACAGCAGTGTCTGGACCAGGCGAGGCGATGTGCGCAGAGACGCAGCACCAAAACAAAACAAACGGGTCTGAGGGAACATGTCTGTCGATCCAGGGTTCAGCGCAGCCACACAGGGCTCAGGGAGGACTCCTATCTAGATGGGGAAAGAGCCACATTCCCCTGAAATGAGCTTCTCTGGGATGAAAGCCTTGTGTGAGCTCCCCAGATGACCCACGACCCCGTCTGTATTTGTGCAGGGGGGAGCCCTGATCCTGGGTTCTCTGCCTCCCTGCCAGGATCCTGGGGAGTCGGGTTGGGGTGGCCTGACAAGCCCACCATTCTGCCCTTGGGTGTTTTGCTTTTGGGGTAAAGAGAGACCCTCAGATGAGCCGGCACTGTCACACTAGTAACCTTTCACCCCAGGAGTTTCAGAGGTGGGCCGTTCCTGGAGCGCCGTGCTATCCCATGTCAGTATTTGCAACACACTAATATTTCAACAAATCTTGAGATCTGTTGTCAGTATTTTGCTTCAAAACACACTTTGATATTTTAATATTGGCTGAAAATCACATGTATCTGAGGTCATATCGCAGTCATGTGATTTTAGCATACTGCACAGGCAGCATGATGCCCACTTTACTTGCCAGTAGCCGAGAAGAGCCTGGCTTGTTTCAGCAAACTGGAGGCTATCTCTAGAAAATCAGATCTGTGCGAGGAGGCGAGGAGAGAAGCTGTCATCAGAAACCGGTTTGCTCCTTTAATGTCAGAGACTGTGCGCTGACATCATCACACCCAACAGCCGCTGATAACTCGCTCGAGGGATGCGAGGAGCAGAGCTTCAGGTCAGAAAAATACTTTTATACCCGAACCTGATGGTGATACATTTGAAAAGGAAGGATGCTCAAAGTTCAACAGCAGCGGTCAATGTGCAGTTTCGGGCATGAGCACAGTGTACTACGGGACTACGATGGCTAACCTCTGCCCTACCCCTTAGGCTTTGCAGGATGTCAGAGTCAGCCCCAAACACGTCCAATTACAAACAAACACAGATGCCCCAAATTCCACTTTCACTTGAAACAGTCGGTTGACCCCCCTTTCCCCTCTGTTCAGGTTACCTCTACCCACTCTCACCCTCGGGCCAACGTTAATCCAATAGAGAGCTCGCTTTAAAGGAGGTTGAACAGGAGGACACTGTGGGTGACTGGTTGACTCACCCAGTCTCCCCCCCAACAGCCTGCATATGTTCAGAGGAGGGACACAAGGATAGAGTGCATCTTGACCCGATCGTTATCGTTACCGTGACCCACCCCAGGTCACCTACACGTCCTTCCAGCTCTGAATCAAGACAGTTCTCCCCTCATAATCAGTTCTATATTTTTTCCCTGTAACCTCTTTGAGCAGAGGTATTTCCGGTATTTTACTGTTCATCTAAAATCTCTCCATGGTTTCTCCCCTACATATATCTCAGAGCTTCTCACCCCTTACAGCACCACCAGACCCTCAGATCCACCCACTGTGGCATGTTTGTGCCCTGTTAGTGGAAGAAAAAGGCCGGCACCTCAGCTCTGGAATAGCTTGCTGGAGGCCATTAGACAGGTTGAGTCTGTTGATGCTTTTAAGCTGCACCTTAAAGGTGCTCTATACGATATTCAGAGCAGTAACATACAACTATTTGCTTTGTAAAGATACAGAGGAGTAATGTCTACCTGAGCAGAGAATAAAGTCGCTCTCCCTCTGTGTGTGTTGTAATCCGAGCTTTGTTGACATGGCCGGGCCGGTTGCGCCTGCTTTTAGTGCATGTTCGTCCATGTGAGCGCGCCCCACTGGCTAGCTCACAGCCGCCGCTTTCCACTGCACTCATACGGCGGTTACAGCTGATAACGCCGTCCCGACTGACGGTGTCATTGCGGAGGCGAAGCACCCACCCTCTGGTTCCTCCCCAGGTTAACACGGTTAGCTCCGTCTGCACTTTGTCATTGTTTTCACTGTTAGCTGCGAGACGCCAGCTCAGCCGTCGCCATGTTGAGAGCCGAGAGGTGGTAATAGAGACGCGCCCAATCTGGCATTTAGCACCTTTAAGACACATTTTTAAATGGGTTCACCTGTTTTTCTGTTTTTATCAGATTCCCTGGGTTCAAATTGTGTTAAAACTTGTTTCTGTTTTAATTTTGGGTTTATTTCCACAACTTCTATGCACATATATGTCTTTTTGCTTGTATGTGTATACATACACATCCAGTGTATCCTTCACGGATGTTTTTTACCGACCGACCGACACGCCCCCTTATTGGATATCATTTATTGATTTGACGCTGTGCCGATCGGACTGATCTGATAGATGTCAACATCGCTGGAGTTTCATACTGGAGTGAAGACAAATCACAGATTAAAAGTTTTATAGTTTAGTTGTCTTCTGATTCACCATCTAGTTAAAATCTGTTAATTGTAGGTGTGAACAACAGACGGATGAGAAACGGACGTCGCTTCACGTGACGCTTTAGATGAAAGGATGTCCCATGTCTTTAAAAACATATTTCCTCTCTTCCTCTCTCATCGTGTCCCTTCCTCGCCTCCTCCGCTCGCATCTCCCGTGGGCGGGACTAAGACGCAAGGAGAGGAGTCGAGGAGAGGAATCGAGCCGTATAAAATCAGAAATGGGAAAGGCCTACTGTCAACATGCTGATGTTTAACAGGTATGAGCATGCTAACTAATTAGCACTAAACACAAAGTTCAGCTGAGGCTGATGGGATTGTCGTTATGTTTGCAGGTATTTCGTCATAAACCAAAGTGCTGGACAAATTTAAATTTTGATCTGATGTTGGCATCAGCCTCTGGGGACAATGAATGTGTAAACAGAATTTCAAAGCAATCCGTTCAATAGTTGTTGAGATATTTCAGTGTGGACCATGCCGTTAGCATGGCTAAACAGGAGATGTGAGACTTTTTCGTAAGTAAGAAAATTAGATGACTTGGTGTGCTTCTGCTTGGTAGGATGAGCTGTCCAGTATTTCTAGTGAAGTGAAGACGAAGCTGTGAGGTCAACAGGTGTTTTCTTGTCCTAAAGAGACCTCTGCTCCTCAGTTTCTTTTGCATACCTGAGGGTTTGACACACAACATTTTGGGATGTTTATGTGTCAACAACAATTTCACTCAGTAACATATCTTGTTTTTGTCTTCTTTGCTCAAGCTCTCTGTCTTTTTTCCTTTTTCATCTCTCATACGAACCCCTCTCAAACCACTTTTATGTTCACTCTATTTTCCTCTGTCACACATTGTTTCTTTTGTTTCCAGTGCCAGAGTTTGGCACTTGAAGCGTAGCAGCATCCCAGGAGGCAATATCCGGATTTGGTTTTGTGGTTGCACCATGAAATATCCTGACCAAGTGACATTCCTGTTTATGCTCTTTGGTTGGCTCTGCAGCTCAGCATAAAGCCCCCCAACTCCAGTCATATTAGAAGTTACACTGGCCCAATAAACATGTCAGTCTTCACTTCTTTGCAGCTCGTTATTTGTAACTGACATGATCAATAACATTTACTGTAATCGTAGCAGCAGTGGGTAGAAATGGAGCAAGTTTTGATAAAAAAAAAACAGTCACTATATCCTGACAGTTGCACATGAGACATGAGAAAAAAGCATGTGCCTCTGTGTCGTCCGGTGTCCTCCAGTGCTTCTAACGGCATCTGCAAGATTTCACAGACCGAAGGAAAACAACCAATCAGAGCCGAGCTGGAGCCTGCCGTCTCTGAGCAGCTGTCAATCACTCGCAAACTCAGATCGACCGGTCAAACTAGCTGATCAAATATGAATCAATATTATGTTACTGTAATGCCTATTTCTCACCTCAAATGTTTTCAGAAACATCTTGTGGTGTACCGTTTAGCTGTAAAATTAGAAAGTTTGTGACCCGGCAGCCATGTTGAGATCAGTTGAAGAAATACCAGTCACCGCCCACCAGCTGGAGCACAGCCAATAGGAATGCTCTCTCTCTGAAATGACCTGTGATCGGTCAAAGTCTCCCGTCACGGGCTAGATCTTTTAAAGCCTAAAAACAGAGCCATGAGGAGGTGCAGAAGTCTAGTTTTCTCTCAGAACACTTGAATTACAATATGCTGAAAAGTTATTATGGATTTTTTGCCCAATGATGCCAAAAACATTCTGCCTACTGCAGGTTTAACAGGTTGTGGCTGTTCACCTGCCATCTGTTGTCGCTGCAGAGCTGCATGCAGACAGGTCACATGTGCATCTTAGACTCCCAGGTAGTCACTGACCCAACGGACAAGGTTGCCTCCGAGAGACAAACAAAGCTGTAGTCATCCTCCTAATTGTCAGGAATGTCCTCATTGAGACAAGAAAGACGCTCATTCACATGGCGTTATAATCAGAGTCATGCTCCTTGCAATGAATTTCGGAGAACACTTGTTGAACAACTGCCTTGTCCTCTTTCAGATGCCTCTGTGTCCTACTTACCCCTGCTGAACCACCACAGGACAATATTAGTTCACATCCTCGCCCATATCTCAGTCTCCGTAATGCAGCATCCGTTCACGTTAAACAACATGCCACCTTTTGCTCTTGTGTTGCTTTCATTATTCTATTTGTTCGTGGTTTGAACGTCTGGGAAAAAACATTCCAGGAGAAATTAGAGATCTCCCAGAATAAGTTAATCAGGGTTGTGTTGGGTTGAACCCAAGGGCACATGTTGGCAAACAGATTCCCACACTTTGGGTGTTAACATTTGAAGGCTATAGAGACGTACAACAAGTCAGTGCAGTTTGTAATCTGGTTCTTTAGCTGCTAAATGCTTAGCTGTGTTCACCGGCTAGTCGCTAAATTTACCGGTCTGCTGTTTGGTGCTGAGCAGGTAGTGTACAGTGGGTTTATTAGACCCCTTCTTTTTACTGAAAATAGCTGCCTGCTGCAGCAAGGCAATGAATAAGTTGGATATGACAAGTAAGTATGTCAGTCATAGATATGATGTCAGGGACGGTGTCTGAGCGTTGATTGCAGCCCCACTTTGCTGATACAAACACTCTGCATGTGATGCTGACTTATCTGTGATTTGTGGATTCAGATGTGATCTGAGTCAGCAGCAGTAGTCATCTTTGTATCCAGGAGTCTGTAGCAATTATAGTAACAAAGCTTTACAACATATAACTTTAGAGTAGGGCCTCTGGCTACCCGGCAGGCCTCTGCTCTCTCTATTGTGCTGCGGAGTATTACTGTAAATCTATGGGCCTTCTTGGCACAATCCAAGAGGGTGTAGTCTATCTTTAACAATATGACAGTTGGCAAGTGGGCTGACCCAGCATTAAAGACACATGTTGGATAATACACTTGTCTACACACACATTTGCCAAGATTGCTTCCACAAGTCAGCTCCTCAAATGGTGGCGAGAATTTTCTGACATTTCTACAATCCTGGATTTAAGATTAACATTTTCTTTTATATTTTATAACTAGCCTTGACTTTCTAATCCTGCTGAGGGCTGGTGTCCCTTTTGGTTGAGTAATGAGCCATATTTTACAGACTTCAGCTCCTCTGGGGACTTTGATTTACTCTGAGAATTAGCAGACTTGAAGTAATTTATGGAACTATTTCACTACATCATAGTGGAGCTATGGAGCGGGCCATTTTCAGTTTCTTTATTATAATGCCAGCCATTTCCTGCCAAATTTGCATGAGCTGGGGCGGATTGACAGTAAACAGCTGTGTGAATGTGGGTCTAATGGATCCACAGGCAGGGGTAATATTTCAAGCTGGGAAAAGTTGTGTCACAATTCAGAGTAATTTCGAAATCCTCTGTCACTGATGTTGTTGAATTCAAAACTTTCTTCTTTTAGTTGTTGAAAGAAGTCGATGTGCTCTGTATGGTGGTTGCTTTAGACTGAATATTGGCCTATCAGAGGTAGCTGATGGCAAACATTCATCATCAACATCTCAACAAAGGGATTAGTGGAAATTCTCCTCACAGAAAATAATAAGTGGGATGTTTTTGTGTGGTCGATCCCAATCTAAAGATAGTGGCTCACATGGCAAACACAAGACATGGCAAAGCCTGAGCATTAAACCTGTAAACTGTGTGGTTCCTGAAATTGGTGGCCTAGACAATTAGAGTGGAGGGGTCCTCACAGGGGCGCTGGCGAAGGGCCGATCAGGCCGCGTGATTTAGCCTGAAAGGTAGCAGCGATGATGGCGGGTCACGGACAAAGGCTCCACTCACCAGTGCTCTTTTGCTTTACGCCTTAAAACTCACGCGCATTGCCCTTCGATTGCTTATTGAATTACATCTAATCACTCAATTAAAGTCACATGGAGGAGCAGCATACGTCGTCTCCACTGAGCCGCTGGACGCTGGATAACGGGTGCTGTGTTGTTGTTCGTGGGAAGTTTCAAAACAAGATGTCTGAAATGTTAGCACTATGACAATCGTCTCAATCTCTGCAATCAGTTTTGTTTGACGACATCTTGGGAAAGCACCACAATGAATTTGGATCAAACACGTAACTATCCCATTCATATAACAGCTAGTAGGAATTCACATGATTAGATGCTTACAGATTTCTTTATACAACATTGTTCCAAAAACGTCTTTTGAATAGTTAGACAGATATTCACATATATTTATTTATAATTGAATAGATTTTGCAATTTTTGTCTGGACATTAGTGTCCTACTACTGTCCTGGTAGAGATCAGTTTGTGATTATTGTCATTATCAGATAATCTGATGGTTATTTTCTCGATTAATCATCTGGTCTATAAAATATAAGAAAAGTAATGATTGCATAAATGTGTCATACCATCAAAATGGAAGAGGTCAAAACTCCAGCAACACTTGTAGTATAAAGAACAACTTAATTGTAAGACCTTGGTGTTGTTGGAGTTTTGACCTCTTCAGACTTTTTCCCTTCTCCACGCACCTTGGTAGGTTAAGTTGTGCCAGAAACTTCTACTCTGCTTATCCCATTAAAGGAACAGTATGCAGCATTACAGGGGATCTATTAGCAGAAATGGAATATAATATTTAATCACCTGAAACTAAGAATTGTTGTGTTTTCGTTAGCTTAGAATGAGCCCTTCATATCTACATAGGGAGCGGGTCCTCTTCACAGAGTCCGCCATGTTGCTCCGCCAGAATGGATAAACTAAACACTGGCTCTAGAGAGAGCCTTTCACATTTTCACATTACCTGAAGGCCACCGTGGTTCTCCAACACGCTTGTGAAACTGCGGTAACGTGAGCCGCAGAGTGCAAAACCGTGGTCTCGCCAGCCGCCATCTGACTTCTGTTGCTCCTATAGTAGTGTTATTATGGTAAGGATGGCCTCTGAGTGAGGCAAACGGCGACAGTTTTGCACGCGGCGGTTCATGTTACCGCAGTCTTGGAAAGGGAGCAGTGAGCAGAGGGGTACCAGGCTTTGTCCAAAAGAGCAAAAGTGTCATGAAGTATTTTCATAATTTCATCACCTTCCAAAAGTAAGTGATAATTTTTCGTTTTAACGAATAACCTCTTTCTGAAGTTACGATACAGATACAGACTACAAGTGCACTCGGGACAGCGCAGACCTCCGACATGTCTCCACTTCCTCCCACTTTACAAAAGTGAAGCCAAAATATCCCGGATACGAGAGCTGCCATCTTGAGGTATTGGCGTTTTGAGCCAGAGTCTGCACAGTAGTGATCGGAGGGGCTAACTAAAACCAAACTTATCAGAAAAATTAACACTTTAACATACATCAGCGTGATAAGAACTACCTAAAATGACTGAAACCATCTTTGGGAAAAATGTATTTGATGTGTACTTTGACTTTTTAGTTTGGCCCATGTCCCATCCGCTAACATGGAGGAGGCGGGCTCTATGATCTATACTGCAGCCAGCCACCAGGGGGCGATAGAGAAGTTACGGCTTCTATTTTGGGGAGCTGTCATATTGTCCATCTTTATCTATAAGTCTATGGGCTTATTACAGTGTGACAGCCACAGATACTGGATTTTTGTCTCTTTATTATCCGAGCTTTTGATATTTGATTACTGTCTGGTTGTAAAAGAATTTCAACAATTATAACAAAAAGGTTTCTAAAACACATTATCTACTGTAGCTTTAATAAATGTTATTTTTGGGCTTTATTTTTAAATATATTCAGGCATCGTAAACATAAAGTATGTGGAATTACTTTTCCTGTTGGATTACAAGCAGAATCTGGTAGAACTACGTATCTGTATTTATCATGATAATCAAACAAAAGCTTCTTAATCATGGCTTTACAGTTATGTTTTCAAACGTTGATGTTTCAACAAAGTAAATTACGTAATATTTGGAAGTCATTTATTGGCATAGTTCCTCGTGTATGTCTAAGGCCTTATGCAGGGTCACTTCCAAGGTTTTCTCAATCTATACAAGTTCCATGTGGAGCTCTACTGTGGCTGCAGCCGGCCGGGTGTTGAGAGGCAGCAGTGAGTGAGGAGGAAATGGGGTCTGGCATGTTGACTCAGGAGTAAATCCCCCCGGACTGCTCAAAAGGCTGCTATTAGAGTTTAATCACCCTGCGATCCTGGACACACTCTGAAGCTGAGAGGGATGACTGATGAGCATGCAGTATACAAACCGTAAGCATCAACTCATCCAGAAGCTGCAATCAACGCTCAGGATGGATGAGTGCAATCCAACGATGAGGAAACAGAATAAGCTTTAAAAAAAGTTATGTTACACTCTTCGTTCCACATTTCACGCTTCCTATTTTATTAAAAACTGGCTCTCGCCTGCTTTGGAACAATTGGTTTGTGAAGTCATTAGATTAAAGTTATTCTTCTTCCTATTTATATTTTATTACCTCAAATTTCTCAAGGCCTTCGCAACAGTGTTCTCCATTTCTCAACAAGCCAGGCCCTTAGCTTTCATTATGCACAGTTTATTTTTAGACAAAGGGCCCATTCTGTTGTCTGCAAAAAGCAGAGCAGCAGTGAATTGTTTCAAGGAAATTTGCATAATGCTTAGTGACTGAGTCTCTATTTTAAGATGAATTTTTTCCAGACACGGCTGCTCGAGCTACAAGAGAAAAGAGAAAAGAACAAGTGTGGAGAGAAATGGACTATCAAAGGAAGGAACTGAGCTTTCATGTTAGGACACTTTGATTGTGTTACAGATTGGTTCCAGGTGAGGCAACTCTGAAAGAGAGGAAATCCAAGGGAAGAGAGAAATTCTTAACTAAAGATGGCATTGCCAGGATTTAAGCATTAAGGGAAGATTTAGAACAGCAGGTGTAGAGAATCGATGAGGCTCAAATATTGTGGTGGGTGGCAATTCCCTGCAGTGCTTCAACAGTTTGGGAAGACAAGATTTTCATAGACGAAAGCCAGTGGTGGAAAGTAAATCAATACATTTACTATGGCTGTCAAAGTTAACGAGATAATAACGCGTTAACGCAAATTTGTTTTAACATGACTAATTTCTTTGATGTATTAATGCAACTTTTTTCAGTTGTCAAAGACTCAGTTTTTTAAAGCTAGAGTGAAGATACTGGCATCATATGAAACTACAAAACATAAGAAATCCATTGGTACCAACCATGTCATACTAGCTTGACCATTTTCAAAGGGGTCCCTTAACCTCTGACCTCAAGATATGTGAATGAAAATGGGTTCTATGGGTACCAACGAATCTCCCCTTTACAGACATGCCCACTTTATGATAATCACATGCAGTTTGGGGCAAGTCATAGTCAAGTCAGCACACTGACACACTGACAGCTGTTGTTGCCTGTTGGGCTTCAGTTTGCCATGTAATGATTTGAGCATATTTGTTTTTATGCTAAATGCAGTACCTGTGAGGGTTTCTGGACAATATTGTTTATTATATTATTATATATTGTTTTGTGTTGTTAATTGATTTCCAATAATAAATATATACATACATTTGCCTAAAGCAAACATATCTGCCCACTCCCATGTTGATAAGAGTATTAAATACTTGACAAATCTCCCTTTCAGGTACATTTTGAACAGATCAAAAATGTGCCATTAATATGCGTTTAATCTCGATTATCTACAGCCCTAACTTTTACTCAAGTTCTGAACAAGTTCAGTTTTGAGGTATTTTAATTGAGTGTTTCCTTTGTATGCTACTTTATACTTCTACTCCACCATATTTCGGAGTGAAGTGTTGTACTTTTTCTTCCACTACATTTATTTGGCAACTATAGTTGCTACTCGTTTTGCAGATTAGGATTATACGCATAAAACATACCAGCTTTAGGGTTTTAACTAGGGGTGTCACGATATACCGGTATTGACGATAACCATGATATTTAAAAAATGAAATATTGATAACATGTTAATAATTCACATATGATAATATCGTGCAAACAAAATAATCCAGTGCCTCTTAAATCATTTTATAAAAAAATTATGGTTACAAACTCTCTCTCCACCTTCCTACACTCATATTTTGAGTGTAATTCATTTGCTAAAAAGTTAAAGATGAATTTGACTAATAGCATATTTATTTTTTTCTAATTGTCTATAGATATCATGCTAATATCATTATTGTGAATTCTTTTGGCCTCGATAATCATTTATTGAAAATCTCATATCGTGACATACTGTAGCTGCAACTAACAATTATTTTCATTATTGATTAATCTGCAAATGATTTTCTCTATTTATTAATTGATTAATCGTTTGGTCTGCATCTCAATACCACAGATCACAGGGTGATATCACTAAATGTCTTGTTTTGTCCGACCAACATACCAAACCCCTAAAATATTCAGACCAAGAAAAGCAACAATTGTCTCATTTGAGAACCCGAATCCATCAAATGTTTGGCATTTTTTCTCGAACAATGACTTCAGATAATCTTTTTTTTGGTTGACTAATTGATTAATTGACCAATCGTTGCAGCACATCAAATAGCTTATAACATATTATACATCTAGATCAAACTAAATGTGGCAAGTGGCAACATCTCAACCAGCTACAACATTAAAAATGATGCTTACACACACACACACACACACACACACACACACACACATATGCTGTACATTTACATGGAGTATTTTTGCCTCTTCCATCACTGACAACAGCCATACAGAGCCTGTAAATGTGTAATTTAAAATCTCTGCCCAGTCAATTTTGTGTCCTTTCAGTTCTTCATGATCTATCCCACTGTGGTCCACCACCATCCTGCCAGTGTGCCTGCCTTCGCCGGCTCTCTGCAATGATTGGAAGCAGGCATTGCGTGGGAAGTCCAATTAGAGACGGAAATTGCACTGAGCCCGACGCCGTGTAGCCACAAGTTTGCCGCATGGTCACTTACCTGCACATCTGCACTGATTTTTTAAAAGCAGTAGCCACCTTTTTCCACCACCTTAATTGGAGTTTCCATAGCTGATTGCTTGAAAGAGAAATGCACTGCTGCCACGGTCTGCTTCCTGGTAACAGTCTGGCTTTTCACTGATGTCTGATGAGAAGGAGGTGGGAGTCAGGTTTAGATTTATACCAGGAGGTGCTTTTTTATGCTCATCTAAATAAAGCAGGTCTAAATTTATGAGGTCCCCATGATGCGTGGTGCCAGAGGTCACCTACCGCCACTGGAATAATGTGTCTAGATAAAAAATGATATACATGATAGTGATGTGTTTTAATGAGAAAATGGAGATTGCTGAATGAAAAGTAACCACAGGAATCAATCACTGAAATAGCTAACGTATTCACATGTAAAAGAGAGATTCTCACTTATGAAAAATCATTTTTCTACTCTATTGGACAGGTTTACTCTTTATAACGAGCCGCTCTCTCTGCTGGCAGCACCGACCAAGTTCACCTTTGACCTGTAACACCGTATCCACTCACTCATGGTCACACTGAACCCTCAAGAATGTTTTCATGTGTCATGTCGGTTCATTTTTCCTGACTATTCATCCATGAAAGTACAACAAGTCTGTGGTTTTGGAGTTATAGAACACATAATACCCATGATTTTCAGTTTCTAATCTGTGCTATGTGGTCTTGACATGCGGCTACAGTTATTATTCTGCAATATTGCTGCTTGCTTGCCCGTGTCAGTCAGTGTAAGAGAAAAAGAATGGTTCACCTAACACCCCACCCATCCCATAAGGTCAGCATGTTTGATGCAGGTCCTGGGACAGAGCCTGGTGTGCAGTGTGTAGTTGGTTCATCAGAAGCCAGGAACACCGCTCAACATATGGGGATCATTTTAGGGGGAAAAATGACTTATGGCCAAAGAAACATATGTAAAAACCATACGGTAGATTGGCTCAAAACAGATTTACTTGCATCACATCTTTTTGATGATCTAAAGAATTTCAGCTATGATAAATGCAATAGTATGTCAGTGTGTTCAGACAAGCCGCTTCGACAGCGGTGGAATGTAACAAAGGGACATCTTATTCGCTTTCTTACCGAAAGTTAGATGAGAAGATTGATAGAAATCTCATGTTTGCACAGAAGAAGCTACAGCCAACATTCAGTTAGCTTAGCTTAGTACAAAGGCTGGAAACGGAGGGAAACAGCTAGCCTGGCTTTGTCCAACGGTAAAAAAATCTGTCTACCAGCAACTACGTTGGACGATTTTGGAGCCAGGAAACCAGCAGAGACTCCAGGAAGTTAGAAGTTACTGGTCCCACATACCCCCCTGTAAAGTGTATATACAGTATATAGATATGTAAAGATTTTTTTTTACCTATGGACAGAGCCAGGCTAGCTGTTTCCCCCGGTTTTCACTCTTTATGCTAAGCTAAGCTAACCAACTGCTGGCGGTATCCTCATGTTTACAGAGAGTGGTATCGATCTCCTCATCTAACTCTCAATAAGACTGCAAATGTGGTATTCCCATTCATGCTACTTTACACTTCCACTCCACTATAGTTCAGGAAGAAATGTTATACCTTTCACTACACTAATTTTATCTGACAGATATAGTTACAACTAATTTATATTTTACATACAAAACATGTCTCAACTTGATGTATTCACTTTGATTTAAATATACAAAATTATAAAATTAGCTCCATCTTGACCAACTACAAAAGTAAAATGCTACTTATATATTACTGTAAGTAATAGTAATAGTAATAGTAATAATAATTCAAATATATAATTGACACAATTCCACACCACTTTTCCGCATTGAGTTCTTTTATATGTGAAACTTTAAGGCCCTGACACACCAAGCCAACGGTTGTCCATTTGAAAGTTTGGGGCCTTCGGTGAGCGTCTGTCGGCCTAGTTTTTTTTTGGTGTGTCCCTAATCTGCCTGTGTTGGAGTTTTTTCGGCTGATGCAGCATGTTGAATCAGCGGCGGAGCTTGTCGTGAGAGAAATCACTCTGATTGGCTGTTCAGCTTAAACGAATCAGTTCATTTCCTCTAACGCAGGCGCAGAATGTACGTGGTAGTTGGCTGTCGGCTGTAGTCTTTGTGGTGTGTTCGAGTGCGACTTCTGGTCAAGGCAAAGGCGACGTGAGCGCAGCTGGTTCGCCGCTAGTTCTTTGATGTCGGCTTGGTGTGTCCCCAGCTTTAACGCTAGAGTTTGTGATCTTCAAAAACTTTTTTTGTTATATTTGTTGATATTCTCATTACATCCTGACTTGATTTATAAATTTGATTTATTTATAAATCAATAAATCAAATGCTCGGACAAAAAAAAAGAAAAAAAATATCTGGTATCTGTGGCTGTTGCAGGACTGTCTAATAATAATTCCTGTCTACCTACCCTCACTCTGCCCGTGCACTCATTGCACATCACCAGAGTCTTCCATAAGCTGCTAGCTTGACAGCTGTGAGTACTAACAATAGCCATGTTCACCGTTCACGTTCATTATGATATGTATATGTTCATAATGATAATAGTGGGGCACTGGCTTTGAAGGGTAGCCTGAAGCGACGGACTGTCAGTGTTGCCGACTTGGCGACTTTCTCGCTAGATTTAGCAACTTTTGGAGCTATTGCTGCTGGCTTCTTTCATTGGAAAAGAGTTGGAAACACACGGCTCTGATTTTCGTTTGGATAATTTTAAAAATGTAGTGTGCTGTTGCTAGTTTCTTATCATTACTAACCGTAGCTTTAAGTACATTTTTACATACTTTTACTGAAGTACCATTTTAAATGCAGGACTTTAACTTGTAATTGAGTATTTTTACATTGTTACTTTTGATTTAGTAGAAGATCTAAATACTTCCTCCACCACTGTGCTCTTGTTCCTCGAGCCTCTCTGTTTGACATAAAAAGCCTGCAGGCATCCAGGCTGAAGCAGTAAACATCATAATAATCACAGACTCCATCACATCACACATCTTTACACAAGACTGATGGGAAGTTAGGTAGAAATCAGTGAGAATTATTGTGTGAGGTAGTAAGAGGGAAAATATAAGGTGGCAGAAAAGTCAAGCCCAGTTTTGGGAGTTTTCCTGGGGCCCCAGAGGTCTCATACATAATAAATCCTCAGCACATATTTAATCCAGTCAGAGGACAAGCCCGTCGAGAGCTAAAGGATGCACACTTATTACTCATCCACTTCTAAATGTAATGCCCGTTACCCCACAACCCTCCACCCCCAAAACTCTACTCCCACCGCATGTCCTCCATCCAGACTGCAGGCGCTACGGCCTATCGGAGAATCGGAGCAGGAATGTGACTCCTGACAGACACATCTCTCAGGACCACAGACTGAATATGTTCCCAATTAGCTTCATCTGATAAAGTGTGAGTGCAAGTGAAACCCAAGGCGGGCATGATCAATAGCACTTGACTCATTTTGTCAGACGGGTTTGACATTGACAGGCCGCGCTGTGATTAATCGCCGTGGTGCTGCAGATAATTGTCCAACCACATCTTCCTTTGTAGGTGTTGTTGAACTCTTACTGTCATGTCTGCAGTGCTTTGAATATGGCTCGTCACTTTCAGTTCAGTTCTAATTAATCTTTTCTAGAGTTGGCGTCCATACGAACCAGCTTTCCCTTAATCTGCCTGTCACTTATTTTGCACGTGCACACATACAGACTTGTGCATTTCCCCGAGAACGTCTACCTGGACCAGAACCGCCATCTGCTGTCCACACTGAAAACTGCACCAGCGTGAGGTCGATGTGTGGTGGTTGTTTCAGTGGGGTGAGCTGTTTGATAAAAACAAGCTGCGAGCTGTTGCGGTTTCATCCTCAGAAAGTCTCCTTGGTTTCCATGCCCACAGCTGGATGTTTTTAGGTTTACCCGTACGGGACTGCTGTGACATGGGCGCTGGAGATGAAACAGGCCTCACTCGGCACACAAACACAGCACTACACTCCCGGCCTTGTGTACAGCTGGTGGGGATGACACAAGAGGCACAGGGCTTTATTGAGTCCTGCCGAGGCTGCTGTGCAAGTCAGGGCAGTGCTCTGGCAAAGCTCAGCCTGCAGGGTAGCAGAGGAGAGTTGGCCGATGGAACGCAGGCCGCTTGGCCGACGCTGTGGGTCTCTGTGGACCGGTGTGTTGTGTGTTGTGAATGTCGTGAGATGAGACCTGGCCTCAACTCTAGTCTCATTAAACTCAGTGAACTCTTTGTAGAAAGGGAGCCGAACACAAAGAGTAAAACACCCTCCTTTAACCCTCAAGTTCTGTTTGGTACTCCCGGCTTTCCTTGACAGCTCAAAATACATACTTAAAGGAACAGTGTGTAACATATGGTGGCATGAGGCCGACGTGGAAACACGAATGGCCCTATCTAGAGACAGTTGTTGTAAGAGTAGTTTAGGTATTTTGATGAATAGCAGAGCCAGTGCGTAGAGTGTGAGTTTATGTGGGAAGTGAGTGGTGAAGCAAGAGAGAGAGAGAAAACATTGGTTTGTTAGGGTTAGTTAAGCCAGATAACAAGAAGATACCTTGGGTATGTTGAACTCGCTTTGTAGTGCAGGCCTCAGCTCTGTGATTTGCTATTTATTAGTAATCACATACTACAACTGAGGCTGATGGGAATGTATAGTTTTGCACGTATTTGTTCGTAAACCAAAGTATTGGACATACTAAAGGTTACCCAGTTACCCAGATGATGATGCTAGACGAAAAGTTAAAGGTCCAGTGTGTAACATCTTGGCAGATCTATTAGCAGAAGTGGAATATAATATTCATAACTATGTTTTCATTAGTGTATAACGCTGGCTCTAGAGAGAGCCTTTCATGTTTTTACGTTACCTGAAGGTCACCGTAGTTCTCCAACACGCTTGTGAAACCGCAGTAACAGCCGCTGTCTGACTACCGTTCGCTCCTAAAGTAGTGTTATTATGGTAAGGATGGCCTCTGATCGCGGTGGACGGCGTTACCACCGTTTTGCACTCACAAAACTGCAGTCTTGGAAAGGGAGGAGGAAGCGGAGCGGTACTCAGTTGGTTGCAATCTGCAACCACACCACTATATGCTGCCAAATCCTACACACTGTACCTTTAATGGTAGGATTCAAGGGGGATCACCATTAGGGTTCATCCACCATTTTTATCTGTACCAAATTTCATGGCAATCCATCCGACAGTTGTCAAGATATGTTACTAAAAGCCAAAAATGTCAACCTCTTGGTGGCGCTAGAGGGAAAGTCAGGGGATCACTAAAGACAGTAGGATTCATCCTCTGAGGACCTTCAATTTAATCTTAATCCATTCAATCGTTGTTGAGATATTTCAGTCTGGACCAAAGTGGTGGACCAAATCACCAACAGATCGACATTGCCATCCAGAGCCACCCTGCTAGCTTGGCTTAAAAGGGTTAAATACAATTATTAACATTATACAGTATAACAGTTTATTCACAACAGGGAACAAATTGACCTCAAAAAACATCACTATATAGGATAACACATGTTTCTTTGTCTGTAAATGACTGTTAATGTTACAGCCCAAAACATCATGACTTAATTAACGTCAATTTCTTCTGTTTCTCTCTCTTCTCCCTTTTCGCCTCGCCAGGAGAGTTTATTTACTGGCCACGACGCTGGTGTTTTTTGTACCTTGTGAGTCATCATGGCAAAATGTGGTCCTGGAGACACCTACTGTAGCGAGGCGAGGCGGTTTTGAATACTTTGCCAGTTGTTTATATTTCTGTCCGTCTGTCTGTGGACGAATTTTGTCACAGCGATAGCTTTACAAACGTGCAAGATGCAGTCACAAGACTTTACAGGGGTGTAGTTGTGATCAAAATAAAGGCAAAGCTCAAAGATGGGTGAGGTTCGAGCAAGGTCGCGGAAGTAAGGGGGTAGGAAGTGGGGAAGGGGCTATTGCCCCCCCCCCCCACTTTACGCCCCTGGCCCGATTTGGCGTTGCGGCTAGTGTGATCCCATTGCAAATTTGTTCTCTAGTTGTTCATGATTTGCCTAAATAGCATGCAAAATAGGAGATTTTTCCTTATTTGATGTGACAACAATGCTTTATGGTAATTTTTGTATTTTGTCACCTTCATCAAATGTGTAAGCCCAGTTTGTGGCAAAGAGAAGGGTTGACACTTTTCTACATGTTGGGTTTTAATGCAGTCAGAAGAAAAGAAAATATCTGAAAGAAAAAAAATTGGCGGGTTTTGCAAATATCATTATTATTACTTTTAGTAAAGCCAATGTCAACAAAGCACAAGGGTTAACAGTCCCAGTATTGTAGATGCTTTTAGACTACTGAGCTGGTGCCAATACTATTCATTTATGTAGTTACTATGTTATTTATCCACACATATCTTTAGCCTAGCGTTCAATATGGAGCTGATTTGTTGGTGAGACCACCGTGTAGTAGTTCTTTCTTTGCAGCCATTCCTCAAGCATTGCTTAATACCACACTGACGATCGTTCAATCTGCAGACCTCCAAACGAGCAAAGGCCCAGTATCCCTCGGTGTGCCTATACAGTATATTCCCATCTCTATTGTGGGAAAACTCGTTAGTTTCCCCATAAGCTTCTCTTTCAGCAAACGCGTCATGTCAGCCTGGGTGGGTTTTTAACTCCATCGGTTCCTCCCTTGTCTATGAATTAACTACTGTCAGGCCATGCTAAAGACCCCATCCTGGAGCTTCTGTGCTCTCCTTTTAACCTCCTCTCCTCTATTTCTCTTTCCTTTGTTGCAAATTGTTTCCCGATCACATATTTCATCCACTTTTTTTATGTCAGTTAAGGCTGCGTCTCCCACCCGCTAATACGGTGTGGTCAGGCGCCTTCGTTCCCAACCTCACACGCAAGAGCAATTCATGGATTCAATTATTGATGTTATGCCTGTAAAGATAACTGGGGATGGCAGGAGGTTGTGGGATGGCACTGGAGAAGCACGCCTCGTGGCCAGTTCAGAGTCAGTTGACGGCTGGCAGACATGAAGAAGAAGAGCAGAGGGACACCGGCTTTGAAGACAGACAGTTAATGTTACAGCCCAAAACATCATGACTTAATTAACGTCAATTTCTTCTGTTTCTCTCTCGTCTCCCTTTTTGCCCTGCCAGGAGAGTTTATTATGATAAAAAAAGCTGCATCCCATAATAGATTTACAATAATTAACAGTGTAATATTTAGCAGCTCTTCTTGCCCTGGCCAAAACAACCCTGATAACTGGTTGATTCATGGATGGTTGGAATATACACATCTTTTAGTGACCTCTTGTGGCTAAAACAGGGTAGAGCACTACTTTACCAGAAGGATGTACTGTTACTCTGTTAGAAACACACCCACAATATTTATCTACATACTCTTAAAGGCCATAGCTGTGTCCCAATTTCATATACACTAACTGTATGGAGAAATCTTTATAAGATGTTGTTGTTTTGCAGTTAGAGTACAAGAAATAAACTTACTTTACTGTAGAGCTGCAACAATTAATCAATTAGTTGTCAACTATTAAATTAATCGCCAACTATTTTGATAATCGATTAATTGGTTTAAGGATTTTTTTAAGAAAAAAAAAATCTAAATTTCCTGATTCCAGCTTCTTAAATGTGAATATTTTCAATTTTTTTTACTCTTCTATGACAGTAAACTGAATATTTTTGAGTTGTGGACAAAACAAGACATTTGAGGACGTCAACGCTGATCAACATTTTATAAACCGAACAACTAATCGATTAATCAAGAAAATAATCAACAGATTAATCAACAATAAAAATAATCGTTAGTTGCAGCCCTACTTTACTGTATACGGACAGGAAATTATACAATATGTAAGGCAATTAAACTGCGACTTTTCAACACATCCGCCAATTAAACATTCAAAATTTGATAAATGTTTTTGTGAGAAGCTCCTCCATTACTTTTCTTGCACTACATTGTGGGGGATTACTGTCCCTCAACATCACGCTCAAAAATCCGGGTTGTTTTAGTTACAAACTGACTGAGTAGTAAAACCTTCTCTGTATGCACAGCTTGTAAAATTAATCCTTTGAATTAGGGCTGTCCCCTCTTAGTCCATTAGTTGAGTAATCGGTCGTTTTGGTCTTAGTCGACTTAGATTTCCTCAGTCGATTATTAATTTTTTTATGCTTTTTTCATGCTGAATGAATTATTTTTAAGAAACTTATGAACACATCTCTGGTAAACACAAGATTTAAAGTGGTGCTTCTGTGTGATTCTTTGTGGAGAAACTCAGTTTTACAGAGCGGTCGATTAAATCAACTAATCGATTAGTTGACAAAATCGTTAGTCCACTAAGAATTTCTTTGGTTGAGGACAGCCCTACTCTGAATGCTTGGATTGCATGGATTTCAGGTTTATCTGTAACTACCAGGGAGACAGACACTCACGCCAAAGATTATCAATGTTTCTCTAAATCGAAATTTATTTAATAGTAAATATCCAAAAAGCCGTGGGTGCATGTTCAGAGAGGTGTAACAGTTACAAAAAAACACACTGGAAACAGCTCTAAAGTCAGTAGAATTAGTATTGCATGGGATCCCTTGATCACCAGAGGGCGCCACCAGTTCAACCTGGCAATGCAGTACAATCATTCTGATCAGGACTTTTCATTTATAACAAGAAAATCTGGTAACGCTTCATTTTACAGGTCTGTAATTTCCTAATAAATTCTCACTAATTTCCTAGGGAAGTTTCTTGGAGAGAAATACAAAACTATTTATGTATAAAATGGAAACAGTCAGTGCAGCCGGCAAGCAGAACATGCAAATGTGAAATTTGTCCACAGGCAAGCATATAATTCACCATATAGCTGCTAATAATGAACTACTTGTGAATTTACTTGGATTTTACAAGGAGCAGCTCCTTTATAGGTATTTTCCCTATAATTAGCACCAAATTACACAGTTCTTCTCAGGAAATTCTCAGGAAATTACGATCCATAAAATAAAACCTTACTGAAATTCTCATTGAACAGTTCAGACCAGACTGAGGCGATGAAACAGTGTTTGACTGTAAGAAACTTTTTGTTCATTGTTAAAGGTCTAAAATTCCAGTGTGTATAACAAACAACTATTATTGCATGATAAGTATTTCCAGTATTTAAGCATTTTTTTTGCATTCAAGGATGAAGCCTTAGATGAGAAGCTTTCTGTTATTGCTGGTGCAGTCTTCATTAGTCTCTAGCAGGGAAGCAATGCAGAGATGTAGCCTTTCCTTTTGTGTTAAAATGATTCTGTCAGATGCATGATAAAGCCTGCAAAAAGTCTGTTTATCAATGGTTCATTCATGCCAGTGGGAAAAGCCAGGGTGACACTCCTTCTGCTAAACCATGTTGTTATTGTTGAGTTTGGTCCACTCAAAGATGTCCTGCTCGCACACAATGTCTGAGTTGATGAGCAGGTAGCGGTCACCCACGCAGAAGTGCTTCTGGCAGGCGGCACACTTGAAGCACTCCAGATGGTAAACCTTGTCCCGCACACGCATCGTCATCTCGAACGCTCGAATCCTCTTCTCACAGGAAGCACAGAGACCGTCCTGACCGAAAAGCCTGAATGGATGAGAGGATATGAACATAATGCTGAGAAGAAGATGGAAAACATGAATCTTTAAGGAATCCCTTCAGTCTCAATTTAAGATAAGATAATCCTTTATTAGTCCCACAGCGAGGAACTAACTAACTCCCGTGGATCTTTTCCCCTGACCATATACCTATACTGGATTAGCACTACCTGGCCTCAAGATTTCTGTGTTCTAGTTTGTAGTCACTTGATTAAACACAACGTTATTTAGGACTAAATAAAGTTAGTTATTTAGTACTAACTTTATTTAGTTAATCCTCAATAAAGTTAATTTATTTAGGACTAAATAAAGTAGGCACTATATTAATTAAAATAATTAAATTAAAATTATTATAATAATAATCAACCCATTAAACAACCTACAATTCAGCATGAGCTAAAGTGGGGTTTGTCAAAAAAATGTGTGAGATTTTGAGTGGCAATATTCTTTATTTCTGTTATTGTCAACAAACCCCTTGAAAAGACCAAAACAAAGTATTAGTCCGTCTCTTAATAATGTCTGACTTCTCTAACCAGTCTGTGACACTCATCCCCAACCTCATTTCAATTTGAAGAAATGATGTAAATCACGTCATGAATATATAGTTTATTTATATTCTCTCTCTATACAGACTATTTCCAGCTGCGCAACACATTTGGTGTACTCGTCGTGAGTATTTAGAGCACCAGAACACAGTGTATGTGGAATTGACTCAAAATAAACTGAAGGGGCCCATGTTTACTGTAATGAAGAAACAACATGTCACCCAGTGCAGCAATGTGGCTCATTGATATGTTTTTAATAGTCTGTGACAACAGTGGAGGTCGGTGGACATAGGCGGACATATCAGGCTTTGGCTACATACACTCAGGGCTGTGTATTGGCAAGAATCTGGCGATGCAATACGTATCATGATACAGGGGTAACGATTCAATATATTGCGATATATTAAGATTTTTTCAAATCTTATTTTAGGAAAACTGTCACACCAGAAATACACCATTTTAGAATAAGCAAAAATAACACATTTATACTGTATGCAAAATACTGCATGGTGTTTGCCCATAACTGTATGTGATTATCATAAAGTGGGCATATCTGTAAAGGGGAGACTCATGGGTACCCATAGAACCCATTTTCATTCACATATCTTGAGGTCAGAGGTGAAGGGAATCCTTTGAAAATGGCCATGCCAGTTTTTCCTCACCAAAATTTAGCGTAAATTTGGAGCGTTATTTAGCGTTCGTCATGACAAGGTAGTATGACATGGTTGGTAGGCCTACCGCTGGATTCGTTAGGTTTTCTAGTTTCATATGATGCCAATATCTTCACTCTAGCTTTAAAACGCCCGCTACAACCGTCGAATGATCAAATAATGGCCGGGTCCGACGGCGGGCCGTCAGATTTTTAAGAGGTTATTTAAAAATGAATACAGTGTTTTTGGAGAATCTATACAGTATCCCAACACATAATATCGCGATGCTCATGTGTATCGATATTTTCCTACACCCCTACATACACATATAGACCGTTTCAACGGAATTGCATTGCTAGGCAACAGCTTGGGTCCATGTTTACTTCCTGTCAGCTTATGTCATTCACATATACTGTAACAGGAAATAAACTGGGACACATTTGGAATGTTTATGCTTAAAACTGTGAAATGGTCCATACTTGTTGGTCTTGCTAACTAACAACCTGCTTGATTAAATCATAATAGTACAACATTACACCGTCGGACCAACCTGAGGTAGTCTCTCCGACATAGCTTTCTTCCCAGCTTGAAGTAGAGCCGGCGTCCCACCTCCCCGAGTCGACAGCCACACAAGTCGCAGCTCAGGCAGTCCTCGTGCCAGTACTGCTCGATGGCCTTCAGGAAGAATCTGTCACCGATGCTCTGCTGACACCCACCACACGTCAACAGAGACGGAGGCATCTGGAGGACCTCATCCACCGGCTCCCTAGACCAGAGAGAAAACTGGTTAGAAAATCAAATATACTAGGGACACAACAAATTATTGCTTTCTCAATTACTCATTTAACCACCCTGTTATCTACAATAGAATATCATTGACAAGTGTTTGTTAATTTGTTCATATTTTGAGATTTTCAAAATAATAGAGCTTAAAGCCCAGACCTAAAAGATCAAATGATCTTGTATTGCCATTTATTGGTCCACTGATTCTAATCTGTCCATCCTGAGTTACATGTACAATTGCAGTTTGATGCTGTCCACCTGAGGGAGCCATTGGATAATGTATTTTTAAATACAATCCTGTAGCAACAAAACAAATGCTACTTTATTAATCCCATAACATTACATTTTCCCATTTTCTTTACCAAAAGGAAGCTTTAAGGTTGTTAAAATCATATTATTCATATATATTCTGTATCGGCTTGTTCCAAATCTTCATTGAAACTATATAGTTAGTGAAATATTCAAAGTATATACACCATTCTACAGATGTAAATATTCTACATGTCAGTTTTGTGCATCATATCAAAGCCTGACAAGTTTGGTTTTAAATTATTCCACTGAATAGAATAGAGCTGCAACTAAAGTATTTTCACTGTTGATTAATCTGTTGATTATTTTCTCGATTAATTGATTAGTTATTTGGTCTATAAAATGGTAAAAGACAATGGTGAAAATTGTCGATCAGTGTTTCCCAAAGCCGAAGATGACGTCCTCAAATGTTCTTGTTTTGTCCACAACTCAAAGATATTCAGTTTACTGTCATAGAGGAGTAAAGAAACCAGAAAATATTCACATTTAAGAAGCTGGAATCAGAGAATTTAGACTTTTTTTCTTAAAAAAAAAATACTCAAACAGGTTAATTAATTATCAAAATAGTTGGTGATTAATTTAATCGTTGACAACCAACCCTAACCCTACACTAGAATTTAAAATAAAGTTAGTTTGAATAATGTTTGGATGCACAGTTTGCAGGCAGCTGAGGGAGAAATACCTCTCATATATACAGTATATTAGGCCTTTATACCTAAAACAATACAGATAAGAAAATAAACTGAAATATTTTTGGTACAATCGGCTATTATAATAATATTAATATCTCAGCCTGTATTTAGGACACTTGTTTTGGGAAACACTGAACTTTTTTCTTCCAAAGAGCTATTTTTACTCCTCTTTACACACATTTTAACCATCTGCTCTTGGACATGAAGGTGATCATTTGTCTTGCCTATCAGCAGGAGACTCCTGACCTCATGCTATCAGCCATCTGCACTTATAGATAGATAGATAGATAGATAGATACACTGCAAACAATTGTTATTAATTTACAGCAGGATTTCAACAGTATTAACCTGTTATTGCTAAAAACAGTGCTTTACTGTTAATACAAAAGAAAACCTGTTAAATTACGCTCATAGGCCGTTTTTTAACTGAACTCAACTGTCTAAAGTCTCATCAGTTACAGTTTCATGCAGTATTTTTTTAATTCTGGGACCTGATCTGCACATGTGAGGCTTGTATATTGTACATGATTGTAAAATCAGTGAATTAGCTTTATTGTTCTTCACTCACATGTTGTTATGGTTTTCATTCTGTGCTTGTAGCCAGCTATAGACAGACATTTTGGGAAAAGAGTCAACAAGTCTATTATAGCCTTTTTCCTAACAAGTGCCTTTAAATGTATTTAGTGTGACTATTCCTATGTCTGTAACCTGCTAAGTCTATTCATCTAGGCAAAAAATAATGTTTATTAAAATGTATGTAAAAAAATACAACCTAAATAGTGCATTAAAACAAATCGGTAAGATAATGTAAAAGAAAGGTGAAAACCAGCTATATAATGTATCTTTAAACAGAAAATTAACTGTAAAATACTGTGAAATTATAATTTTTTTAAAAACAGTATTTTTCATTAACAGTACAAAGCTGTAAATTTCAGCGACAGTATAATAATGTTAATTTTACAGTAACATAAAGGCAACCCTGCTGCCTGTTCTTTACTGTTATTTTACTGGGGAATTCTTAACAGTGTAGATAGTTAGTAACTTTATTGATTCAAACATGTGAGATAGTTTGGCTGCCACAATGATGAAGCATCTTTGAAGGTCTTTTTCTATATATACATCAGAAATAGGCCAGTTTATACTTACTCATTTGCCTCCATGGTCTTCCTCTCTATAGTGGATGACATGTCTGAGATGTGATGCTGTCCAGCCGGGTTTAGATGTGGTTTGAGCGGCTACCTGTGAAGCAGACTGAAGCACCTGCTCCTTTAGCCTCCAACACACAGGTTTAGTCTGTTTTGTGTGTTTAATTGAAAAGCAGTTGTGGAAATGGCCGCAAGACAAGACGATTTGTGCTCTAAGCAGCTAAACGATGATGGAGGACATCATGTCATCATTTCCTGAGGCAGTAATAACCCGCGGTGACAAGTGCATGTCTCTCAAGTCTCATCCTGCAGCGACTGTCCGATCTGCAAATTAAAACACCATCGATCCACCATCAAAAGGTCAGTCTGTCCGTGTCTGTGCGTCTGGCTGCAGACAGACCTGCTCCTCTTCCTCCTCTGTGTGAAGCCTTGGTCAGCAGCAGCAGCAGCAGCATCGTGTTTAAATACGGTCTCTCTCTCTCTCTCTCTCTCTCTCTCTCTCTCTGTGCTTTCGTTTCCCTCTTCCTGCTCACGACTGTTTGACAATGGGGGGAAATCGGTCTTAAAGCGACAGCTAAACACGGAACAGCCTGCTGCTCAGAGCTCAGTCAGTCAGTCAGGTCGTGACTGAGACTAACGAGGTCATTATGTGCTCGAGCTGCTTCACCAAAGTGCTGATGGGACAAAAGATAAAAGAGAGGCATGATGATATAATTAGTAGCCATACAGGCCTTGTGTGTGTGTTTTCTCCTGTAATTACAGTGTGTCTCATTACTTCCCTTATATGAAAACAATGTAGGAAATGTATAGAGTTTTTTTTAATAGGCTACCACTTTCTAATAGAGATTTGATCCTTTATATAAAGGATTTATAAGTTCCAACTAATGACTTTATCAACTCACTACATTACATCATCACCCCTTTAACACTGCCCACAACCCTCTGGGTCTCTGACTACAAGTCCCACCTCTGCCTCAAGAAGATACAGTTTGTTCAGGTTTAGCCTTGTGTGCTGTCTTTGGACTCCTCTGTATATATTAAGCTATGTCATGTTTCAGTTGAAATGGTACCATTATTTAATACTTCAGAAAACTTGCCTGATATCACTTCAGCTATTCGCTTATTTAGATTTTATTTGCATAAATAAGTTATAAAAATACAGCATATTTTGTGAGCGGAATCTGTGCTTTTACTCTACATGTTTTCTTTCTCAAATGACACTTTTGTGATCCGTTAGTTGCATTACCCTCTACCAAAGGTTGCCTCTTGTAAGCTATGCATACACTTCAGAGAGATTTTTATAGTTGACATGAACCGCAATTTTTTTTTGCCTCAGGGCAAAACATATGATGTGAACATATGTGAGAAGGTGGATCCAGAGGGATGTAATGTCAAGCAGCTTCCCGGCGTCGCCAAACAGATATAGCCAGAACAACACAACATCCTCTCCATGCCAAATAGATAGAGCCAGAGCAACACGACCTCCTCTCCACGCCAAATAGATAGAGCCAGAGCAACACAACCTCCTCTCCACGCCAAATAGATAGAGCCAGAGCAACACAACCTCCTCTCCACGCCAAATAGATTGAGTCAGAGCAACACGACCTCCTCTCCACATCAAATAGATAGAGCGAGAGCAACATGACCTCCTCTCCACGCCAAATAGATGGAGCCAGAGCAACACAACCTCCTCTCCATGCCAAATAGATAGAGCCAGAGCAACATGACCTCCTCTCCACGCCAAATAGATATAGCCAGAACAACACGACCTCCTCTCCAGCCAAATAGATAGAGCCAGAGCAACACAACCTCCTCTCCACGCCAAATAGATTGAGTCAGAGCAACACGACCTCCTCTCCACATCAAATAGATAGAGCCAGAGCAACATGACCTCCTCTCCATGCCAAATAGATATAGCCAGAACAACACAACCTCCTCTCCAGCCAAATAGATAGAGCCAGAGCAACACAAACTCCTCTCCACGCCAAATAGATCGAGCCAGAGCAACACAGATTCCTCTCTGCGCCAAATAGATTGAGCCAAAGCAACACGACCTCCTCTCCACTTTTGTGAAACTCTTATCAACATGGGATATATATATATATATATATATACACGCATATTAGCCCACTCCCATGTTGATAAGAGTTTTGAACAGATAAAAAAAGTGTGATTAATCGCGATGAACTATTTTAATCACTTGACCCTAATTTTGTAATTATGTGGCTGATTAGACCAAAACAGGTTGGAGTTGTGCAAATATGTTGGGATTTACACAAGGTTATGTTTTAACTTGTCCCACAACAAAACAGGAAAACCCCTGAAGTCCCAACATCATTATTATTGTTTATCTTGTTACACAAGATAATAACTTGTGTGCACAAAAGATTAAAGACATATCATCTTTTGACCTTGAGGCCTCCATAATTTAATATTCTCCTAGAGGCGATTCTGCATAATGACTGCTTTACTTTGGATATTTAGTACCAGTGGTGGAATAAGTATTTAGATTTACTTATGACTCCTTTACTTAAACAAAAGTAGGAATACCATAGTCTAAAAGTACTCCATACAAGTAAAAGTCCTGAATTAAAAATGTTACTTGAGTAAAAGTATAAGTAAGTATTATCAGCAAAATGTACTTAAAGTAAAAGTGCTCATGCTGAATGGCTCCTTTCAATGTGCTATATTATTATAGAGAGTTTTTAGTTTTAATGTGGAGACCATTTTAGATAGTTTGTGTACTACTGGGTAGATTAGTAGTAGTACTGCATCATATCATATTAGCATGAAATTAGTGTGAAATATATGTAGTGGAGTAGAATCTTCAATATTTCCTTTTGAAATGTGGAATTATAAAGCATGAAATGGAAATACTCAAGTAAAGTACAAGTACCTCAAAACTGTACTTAAGTACAGTACTTGAGTAAATGTACTTTCTTACGACTGGTGTTTGCTTATTACAAGTACATCTTGCTGGTTATTTTGAATGCAGTGAAATGAGATGCAGAGAAAATATCTCACAATACAAATCACATCATACAGTATGATGCAATAGGTACAATTAAGAGGGTTGTTTATTAAAAAAAAGGGTTTATAATCTATTTCTTCATCCAGACCCAGAAGTATTATCACCTAAATATACTTAAAATATCAATTACTCATTATGCACTATTATTATGTTATGTATATCATAGGCTGTGTAGTTGAAGCTGTAACATTTTACAAAATCTTAATCTGCCATCTAAATAGTAACTACAGCTTTCAGACAAATGTAGTGAACTAAAAAGTACAATATTTCCCTCTGAGATGTGGTTGAATAGAGGGAGAAAGTAAAAGGAAATACTTAAAGTAAGTATAGCTTACACACATATATACAGTTCCTGAGTAAATGTAGTTACTTTCCACCACTGATGAAATCAGATAAAATACAGATTTATGTCAACATACAAAGTTGATAAATCGCACAGTTTCCTGTATATATGATTCTTCTAGTATTGTCCGCTCTATGGGTTTGTCTTCTTTAGCTCTTGGATTACAAGATAGGCCTAAACTGGTAAATACCCCAAAATAAGATCTTTTGAAAGTCGTCTCTGTGAGAAATGAATGCAGTGATATTTCTACATTGTTGGTGTCCTCAGAGCCTTTCCTTTTCTAACCAGAGCCGCTGTAGGCTTTTCTTCCTCTTATCGGCTGCCAAAGCCTCGGGGCGGCCTGCAGGAGGGAGGGCCGCTGACAGCAGTTGGACTGGGCAGGGAGATAAAGCACCTCAACTTCAGCAGCCACAGTCAGCTCCTCAGCCAAATGCAACGGAGGAAGATCGCGGGCAAACTCTGAATTCAGGCTGAATGCATCCTTGGGCTAGACAGTTGTTGGACTGTGTGGGCTCACTGGATAGATACCAAGCTGAGAGGGCCCAGCAGCAAGGTGAGCATGGCACCGTGTTGGGCCAGCTACACAGGAAGCAGAGCAGCTTGACAGAGATAAAACTCTAAATGAAAAACATTTGTCTTCTGTCTTTGTAACACAACAGCACGGTACACGGTGGCTTTCTTCTTCTTCTTCTTAGTCCTCTTGGCCCCCTTGGGAGCATAGGGCGTCCACCATGGATCTCCACCTCACTCTCTTCTGTGCAGTGGTCTTTGCTTCTTGCCAGGAGGTCCCGATCTTGTTTAACTCGTCAAGCATAGACCGTCTCCAGTTGTTTTTTGGTCTCCCTGGCTTCCTCTTTCCTTGTGGGTTGTAGTCCAGAGATTGTCTTGTTATGTTTGTTTCTTGTTTTCTGAGTGTATGCCCGATCCATCTCCACTTTCTCCTTTTGATTTCTTTGTTGATTTGCTCCTGGTTTGTTTGTTTCCACAGGTCTGTATTTGTAATTTTTCTGGGCCACCATATCCTCAGTATGTATCGGAGGCAGTTGTTGATGAACACTTGCAGTTTGTTGGTGATTGTGTTTGTGGTTTTCCAGGTTTCACAGCCATATAGAAGGACAGATTTTACATTTGAGTTGAAAATTCGGATTTTTGTGTTTTTGGAGAGCTGGGAAGAGAGCCATACAGGTCGGAGTGTTCTGAAGGCATGTCTTGCTTTGCTGATGCGTAGCTCCACATCCTTATCTGCTCCTCCGTCTGTGCTGATGTTGCTTCCCAGGTAGACAAACTCTGCCACATTTTCTAGGGGTTGCTCCTTGATATTTATTCCTTGGTGGGATTTAGTGTTGATCCTCATGACCTTGGTCTTTCCAACGTTGATCATGAGGCCTAGCTGTTTGCTGTGTTCATGTAATTTGTTTGTCTTCTGTTGCATTTGTGTGTGTGTTCCTGAGATCAGTGCCAAGTCATCTGCAAAATCGAGGTCTTCCAATTGTGTGAAGGGAGTCCACTGTAACCCTGTCCTTTGGCCATCCACTGACACTTGAACCCTAAAATCCCCCCTTTAACTCAGTTGATAAAAACCAGCTGATTATACTGTTGTCAGGTTATTAAATAGGTGTTATCATTATAAGCACCAGAGGTGTGGGTCAGTGGGGGCCTACTACACCCAATATTAGGTTTTATCATCTATTCACATGGTAGATCACCAAAGGAAGGAATAAAAGAACGTATCCGCTAATTATGACAATTTCCCACAAATGTCTAACAGGATAAAATAATGTAGTGATGACAATTTGGACTGACGTGGATCTAAACTGCAGCTTGACTTTTTTTAACAGCAACAATCTGATGACATGGCATACTATTCCAACACTGCATTTAATCTATATCACACTACATCATTATCAACATCATTCTGTACAATTACATGAAATGTCTTTTGCATAATGTTTTCTTTGAAATTCTTGCCATCTCAACAGGAATGTAAAATAAAGTAAAACCCCTTTGTAAAGATGAACACAACTGATAGTCTGTAGGGTTCGAAGAACTTAATCAAAACTACACATCAGTAACATGATGTCTCAACCCTCCAAAATGTCATGTTGCACAATCGCAAAGCTCAAGAACATATTTATGACAGACGACAAGCAAGAGAGTAGAGAGTCAGTGCTGATATGACACCCAAGTCATCCACTACTTCCTGTGGAGTTGACTGAGTAAGCCCAGAGGATGTGCAACATGCATGCAGAGATGAAGCTTTCCTGGGGGGTTGGTGCACACTGCATCCACTTCCTACCCCACCCTCCCTCCCCCACCTCCCATGCATGATGGCACCCCTCTCATGGCTCCCCAGATAGACAGGTTGACTCCAGATGGTTCAGTATGATAGGAGTAACACGGCTTGCAGCGTACCATTAAAAACTAGCTTGTTGTCATTAGGCGGTAAAACCCTTATCTGTGTCTTTACACTTCCTAAATGTCAGCATAGAGGAGGTGCAAGTTTCAAGTCTCAATTTGAATGTTCATGTGATGTCATGGGCAACACAGGCAATCTCTTTTTCGCTTTTATACCTATCTGAAGGTAGCATTTGGGAGCAAACAGTTAAGAATGTAGACAACCTTTTGGGAAGTGGTGTCACTCATGTTCAGCTTCCTGTTTTGCCTGTTTGGTACTGAGAGCATTATGGAGTTGAAAGCAGTGTGGAATTTGAGGGCAGCTGGAAAATGAGCGTCAGCACTAAGCAAACAATAACTAAACAGCTATTTCTCTCATCGTTCAGCAAATAATGTGAATTCATTACAAGTTAAGTTCCTCTACTAAATAGCAAGGCCATCGCAGGATATCCACCTGCTTGCTGAGTCATCAGAGATTTTTAAATAGATCTCCTAATTAGCCGTGGGACAAAAATGGTTATCCATACATCATGGATTATCTGGACACAGGCCTGCAGGCCCATTTCCTGAAATAAGGGGACTCTGGACGTATTGTTGACGCTTTGATAGCACGAACTCTGGAACAGCAATAGCAAAGCCGACCACTTCCTGCCTAATCTGAAGTGAAGTGATAATTGGCAACTGTTTCAAAGCCCTCCTCCTAAGCTGTCACAGGTCTACAAAGGTTATTGTTCACTGTTACCACAGTTTAAATTAGAAAACTGTAAGTTTTACAATGTCAAGGTGTAAAGGTCAGAGGTCAGACGAGGAAACACCCTGGAATTCTTTCAGAAAATGGCCGGTGTCCAGTGTTGTTGTTTGATTGAAATACAGCAGGCTGCGGAAATGAGTCACTCGTTGAAAGGGAGCTTCACTTACCCTCGGGATCCTCCCATAATCAGTATTATCCTCGAAAGAAAACACTTTCAGTGGAACAGTGCAATCAAAAAGCTGTGCAGCCATGTTAACTGCTTCCTGTATTTGGCAAAACAAAAGAAAGCTGGTTTCACATTCTTCTGGCCAGTTTGCTGCCCTTTAAACATGATGGAAAGACTGGAAAAACATATTATTACATATACAGGTCCCAAAGATATTGGAAAAGTTAGATAATCAAATAGGTATTCACTTGTTTTCAGCATTTATTCTGTTTGTATGCATAATGGGCTGTGTTTGTATAAGCAAGCAATTCATTTTGTCTTATCATGATAGCAAATAGGTAGTAGGTCTATATATTTCAGAGAGGATGCACATAAACTGAACTTTCTCTCTAACCAGTGTTTTGTTGTTGATGATACTGCTGAACTTTACTGCCATCTACTGGAGTAACATGGCAGTAAAGAAAGCAGCATTGGCCTGATCTCTGGAACCAGTTTTGTTCATCCATATATCTGAGACTTTCCATTTACTGAAGTGCTTGCACAGCTTATTACATGATATAATTATTTTATGAATTCTTAACATGGGAAACATTGGAATTGTGTCTTTAAATATACTTTATTTTCTCGTATGAACAGTGTACAGCAGAGTTGGAATCAGGTCAACAGAGATGCATGCAACGCAGATGGATTTGCGGTTGTAAAACTGGCCGATTGATATTTGTTTGATATGTTGAACAATAGATTAGGAAATGCTGTACATCAGGATTTTAACATATTTTAGGAACTAACCTCTAAGTTTTTGAAAAGACAATGCAAAAGGAATCCCTACTCACATTTACACGATAACTTGACAACTCTCTACATGCTGGAGTCATGATTTTAGGACTTTAAAACTTCAAACTGATGTGTAAAAGATAGTACAGTCATGTATTGGCATGACTAAATGTGTAGTGAGTGCAGCTGTGAACCAGGCGCACATGCTTTACAGTGGGATGGGACAGCTGCTGCAGAAAGAAATACTGTATATGGCACACAGGGATAGAGAGAGAGAGAGAGAGAGAGAGAGAGAGAGAGAGAAGCCTAATAAAAGCTTTTTTTTTATTGAACAAATTCAAATCTACAAACAACATGGCTCATAGATCATTGCATTAGAGTAAAAGGGCAAGGTTTATACAGAACAAGAACAAATAAAATATGTAAAATTATACATGAAAATAATAATAAATTAAATTAAGGGCTAGAGCTGTACCTGTAATTCATATTCTTCTATTATACTAAGAAGTTTCAATGCATTTTTTGTTTTTCATGACTTTAAGGGCTTATTTATGTAAGAAAAAAACACATTAAACCTATAGGTTTCACTTTCATATATTTGGATTTGTGCAAATACAATTTTCCAAGAATGAGAATGTTATTCACCAGAAAGTCATCTTTGTTATTGTCCACGACAAGTCCATAAACAATTACCTTTTGAGAGAAGTTTCCCAGATTATTTCAAGTGAAATTATTGTCACACTCTCGCGTGGTCTTTATTATTATTATCTACTTATTTATTTATTTTTATTGTGTGTGTGTTTTTTTTTTAATTTTATGTCTGTTTTGTTTAATTTCTGTTTTCCTTTTATGTTTGTCACAGCTCTTTGTTTATGTTTTCGCAATGCTTCTTTTGTATGTAAATGTTTTTGATGTTTTCTGCTGTTACTATGTATACTGTAATTTTGAAATAAAAAAAAAAATAATGATGATTTTAATTATATCTTTTATAAGTTTTATTTTGAATGATGACCGAAAAAAAAAAAAAAAGAAGTTTCCCAGATGAGAGCCTAATCAAAGCTAATGATTGAAACCAATAACTGTGTATTTTGTGATGATACTGAAACTACTGATCATTTATTTGTTCATTGTATATATTCTGGAGCTTTACGGCTTCTGATATACATGACTGGCTTTTCCCAAAGGTTTCTCATCTGGGAAACTTCTCTCAAAAGGTCATTGTTTATGGACTTGTCATGGACAATAACAAAGATGACTTTCTGGTGAATAACATTCTCATTCTTGGAAAATTTTATTTGCACAAATCCAAGTATATGAAAGTGAAACCTATAGGTTTAATGTGTTTCATTCTGAGTTTCTTTCTTACATAAAAGCCCTTAGAGTCATGAAAAACAAAAAATGCTTTGAAACTTCTTAGCATAACAGAAGAATATGATTTACAGGTATACAGCCCTATAGCCCTTAATTTAATTTATTATTATTTACATGTATAAATTTACATATTTTATTTGTTCTTGTTCTGTATGCACCTTGTCATTTTACTCTAATGCAATCATCTATGAGCCATGTTGTTTGTAAATTTGAATTTGTTTAATAAAATTAAAAAAAAAAAAAAAAAGCTAATGATTGTGCAGATTTTCTGACAAGAGGCTGTCGACTATTTTGCCTGATCACAAATATCAACTTTATAATGTTTAATTGTAGCAAAGTAAAACACATATTAAACAACTGTTAATATTTGCATTTTATAAATCAATATATCGTTATTAATATATGCAAGCTCTAAACTGCTTTGTTTTTGTAGTTTATTTACTCAGGCATGCTGAATACCAGCTGAAAACGGAGCTCCGCGTTTATAAAGAGCGTCTCCGTCTTTCGCACCGTCTCAGTTGTCGGTGAGGCCGGCGGGGCGGATCCCACACTACAGTGAAAGAGAGAGAAATAAAGCAACACAACAACAATAATAACAACAACAACAACGTGGCCGTTTCGTACATCCCGCTATCAAAGCTCCCTCTGTGGATACATACACACCATCAAAAGGTGGGTGAACGCGGAGTCGTGTTGTCCGGGTAACGAGGCTCTCGGGCCGGGCTGCGGGTTAGCACGCGTTGCTGTAGCTACCAGCAGCCAGGCTAGCAACGCGTTAGGATGCTAGCTCAGTCAACGGTCTGCTGCTGCGGACAGGGCCATTTTAACCAACCGTAAGAGATAACACCGGCGAGCTGACCGCACTGGTAGGGGGATACTGAACCAGAGAGCTGGTAGCCGAAGATACAGCTTTGTAGCTGCAGTTATTATGGAGATATTTAGATATGGAGAAATGCAGGGTTAGCACTAAAGTTGGCCAGTTGCTGTGATGATTTGGGGTTTTGAGGCTCAGGGATGTAGTCCCTGTAGTTTGTTATGCTACAAATGGTGTTTATACATGGTTTACACCTTGCTAACAGTTATATTACATAGATAATGCACCACCTGTAGTACAGAGCTGTTCTGCTTGTGCTATTACATCCCACCTCTACAGATTAATCCCTATATATTTTACATGTTTTACTTTTGTAATCTTTTGTAATCTCTGTAATATTTGTGACATCTGTTTATCTGCAATCTATTTATCTAAGCCCTCTGTATCATGCATGTAGCTGCAGTTATAGTGGAAATGAAGTTGCTCTGATGATTTGGGGTTTTGAGGCTTAGAGTTGAGTCAGACTGGTGCACTTGTTTTTGTTATGCTACAATTGATGTTTATGCATGGTTTACACCTAGCTAACAGTGAGATTACATCCATAATGCACCACCTGTAGTACATTTTGCATTACATGCCACCTCTACAGATTATTCCATATATTTTACATGTTTTACTTTTGTAATCTTTTGTAATCTCTGTAATATTTGTGACATCTATCTATCTGCAGTCTATTTATCTAGGCCCTCTGTATCATGCATGTAGCTGCAGTTATAGTGGAAATGTGTTGATATGGAGAAAAAACGACCTCTCCAGTTTACACACAGTTCAGACTAAAGTTGCTCTGATGATTTGGGGTTTTGAGGCTTAGAGATGTAGTCAGACTGGTGCACTTGTTTTTGTTATGCTACAATTGATGTTTATGCATGGTTTACACCTAGCTAACAGTGAGATTACATACATAATGCACCACCTGTAGTACATTTTGCATTACATGCCACCTCTACAGATTATTCCATATATTATTGCATGTTTTAGAAGATACAGTTTTAGTGGAGATATTTTGATAAGGATGTTCAAAAACGACCTCTCCAGTTTACACACAGTTCAGACTAAAGTTGCTCTGATGAATTGGGGTTTTGAGGCTCATGGTTATAGTCAGACTGGTGCACTTATTTTTGTTATGTTACATTTGGTGTTTATACATCGTTTACACCTTGCTAACAGTTAGATTACATCAATAATGCACCACCTGTAGTACATAGCTGTTTTGCACCTCTACCTATTATTCCATATATTAGATGTTTTACTTTTGTCAATACACAGGTAATCTCTCTGTTATATTTTGTCCCTGTGTGTGACATCTGTCTATCTGTGCAATCTATCTATATTTTGTTACAGAGTTCGGACTAAAATTGGCCAGTTGCTCTGATGATTTGGGGTTTTTGAGGCTCAGGGTTATAGTCAGACTGGTGCACTTATTTTGTTATGCTACAATTGATGTTTATACATGGTTTACACCTTGCTAACAGTTAGATTACATGGATCATGCACCACCTGTAGTACATAGCTGTTTTGCTTGTGCTATTCCATCCCACCTCTACAGATTATTCCATATATTACCTGTTTTACTTTTGTCAATACACAGGTAATCTCTCTGTTATATTTGATAATCCCTGTGACATCTGTCTATCTAGGCCCACTGTATCATGTTATCTGACGTTATCTCATGTAGAGCTGACTGATTAATCGATTAGTCATTAGACACCATCATAACACCGGCGAGCTGACCGCACTGTTGGGGGGGATACTGAACCATGGAGCTGGTAGCCGAAGGTACAGCTTTGTAGCTACAGTTATAGTGGAGATATTTAGATATCCAGTTTACACACAGTTCAGACTAAAGTTGCTCTGATGAATTGGGGTTTTTGAGGCTCAGGGATGTAGTCAGAGTGGTGCACTTATTTTGTTATGCTACAATTGATGTTTATACGTCGTTTATACCTTGCTATACATCCATAATGCACCACCTGTAGTACATGGCTGTTTTGCTTGTGCAAAACATCCCACCTCAACAGATTATTCCACATGTTTTACTTTTGTTTGTAATCTCTCTGTTATATTTGATCCCTGTGTGTGACATCTGTCTGTCTATCTGTGCAATCTTTTTATCTAGGCCCTCTGTATCATGCATGTAGCTGCAGTTATAGTGGAAATATGTTGATATGGAGAAAAAACGACCTCTCCAGTTTACACACAGTTGGGACTAAAGTTGCTCTGATGAAATTGAGGTTCAGGGATATAGTCAGACTGGTGCACTTCATTTTGTTATGCTACAATTGATGTTTATACATGGTTTACACCTAGCGAACAGTTAGATTACATCAATAATGCACCACCTGTAGTACTGTTTTGCTTTACATCCCACCGCTAAAGATTATTCTATATATTAACATGTTTTACTTTTGTTTGTAATCTCTCTGTTATATTTGATCATCCCTGTGACATCTGTCTATCTGTGCAATCTATTTATCTAGGCCCACTGTATCATGTAATCTGATTGTAAATATGTTGATAAGGAGAAATGCAGGGTTGGCACTAAAGCTGGCCAGGTGCTCTGATGAATTGGGGTGTTGAGGCTCAGGGATGTAGTTAGAGTTGTGTATTTTGTTATAAAGCTACAATTGATGATTATACATCGTTTACACCTAGCTAACAGTTAGATTACATCGATTATGCACCACCTGTAGTACATAGCTGTTTTGCTTGTGCTATTACGTCCCACCTCTACAGATTATTCCATATATTACATGTTTTACTTCATGTAATCTCTCTGTTATATTTGATCCCTGTGACATCTGTCTATCTGGCAATCTATTTATCTAGGCCCACTGTATCATGTAATCTGACGTTATCTCATGTAGAGCTGACTGATTAATCGATTAGTCATTAGACAGAAAAATCAACCAGCAACAATTTTTTATAAACAATAACAATCATTTGAGTTATTGTTTAAGCAAAAGGCCAAAAAATTGCAAGTTCCAGCTTCTCAAAAAGGTTTCTAGTTTCTATTTTGAAATAAGTAAACTGATAAGCTTCAGGATTTGGACTATTTGTCAGTTATAAAACAAGCAAATATTGATTTTCTAGGAATGCACTGATCCAACCTTATCTCTCCTGATACCGGTCACGGTACCTCAACTAGTAACTGCTGATAGCAATAGCTAATCCAAATACCTTTTGCTTTCCTTTCCCCAAATTTAAAATCTGTATACTTTGCTGCATGAAATTTATTGGAATGTTTTTAAGTACACATAACTGAGTTGTGGGCCTGCCAATAATGACATTGACAAAGAAACTGTATCTGCACTGGTACTGATGTTGATATGTGGAGTATTCGATCAGAGCATTTCTACGTTACCTGATGGTTTTCAGACCAAATGATTAATTTAACTGAGAAAATAATCGGCAGAATAATCGGTAATGTAAATAATCGTTAGCTGCAGCCCTAATCCCATGACGTTACACTCAATAGTCATTATGCAGCATTTATTGACTTAATGGTCTGTTCAACCATAGTTTTGACAACTCATTAGTCAACTCATGCTGATGATATTAATTTCCAATTAATCTTTTGTTTATTAATTTCTATAATTTCTATATTGATGGAGGCATCTCTTTTACTCCTCCAGAAGTTTAACTTTCAGTTTCCCTCTTTAATTTCTAGATGCCCTCAGCGATGAATGCAAATAGGACAGTGCAGTCTGCCAGCCCAGATGTGGGATCCGCTCCAGGGTCAATGGGCAATTTTGCACTCGGTGGACAGTCTGAAGTTATGAAGCAAGTGCTGTGTGTCCTCGACAAGAAGGTCCGCAACATGGAGAAGAAAAAAGTGAGTACTGTTGAGATCCATTTGTTCCAGATCCTTCCTGATAACAACATAACTATAATGTCTCTGTTGTGTACAGTATGAGGCATGACCACTTAGAAGCAATCCATAGCTGACGTACCCTAAAAAACTAAACCACTGACAAGAAGAATTTATCTATTTTTAATATGTGTTAACAATTTGAGCTGCATTTTGGATGTTCTGTTACAGGGTAAACTGGATGACTATCAAGTCAAGAAGGATAAAGGGGAGAGCCTCAATCAGGACCAACTGGTGGGTGCACTGAAGCCTTCATCATTTTATACATGAACACATATAATCCTGTAATTCTTATGAAGATGTTACACCCCAGCAATGTGTAAAATGTCTCTTTGTCCTTTGCTTTTTTTAGGAGGCCCTCACCAAATTCCAGGAAATCACGAATAACTTAGAATTTGGCCGAGAGTTGCAGAAGACGTTCATCACACTGGGACAAGATGTAAGAATGACTGTTTTCTGTGAAAATGTTCCCTCAGAGTGGTGTCCACCGTGACTTGTAGTATCTTGACTTTATGTGGCTATTGCATATCATTATTAGATCCAGAAGGTGGTGAAGAAGTCTGCACGGCGGGAGCAGCTGCAGCGAGAGGAGGCTGAGCAGAGGAGGCTGAAGACGACTCTGGAGCTGCAGTTCCTCCTGGACCGGCTGGGAGAGGACACCGTGCGGCAGGACCTGAAGCAGGGAGTCAGCGGCTCGCCGCTGCTGACAGATGTAGACCTCGCAGCTTTTGATGAGTTCTACAAGCTAGTGGGGCCAGACCGTGACCAAAACATCAGGTAGGTCTGAGGCATTGATATCTGGGAGAAGTCGAGATGCAAAAGACTTTTTTTTTTTCGTTTTTAACAAGGGGATCCGTGCAACTTATCTCTACACTTACAGGTTGGTTGACCAGTATGAAGAAGCATCTGTGCACCTCTGGGACCTGATGGAAGGGAAGGACAAGGCTGTGGTTGGAACAACATGTAAGTGAAATGTAACTTGGATCCTACGGAGCAGTAGAGCTCAATATTTTAGTTAATGATTGCTTTGGATAGTTATTTTCAGGGCACACTGCATTTTACAGCTGAATCGATTAATCATTCGACAGAAAATTAATTGGGCAACTATTTTGATAATCAGTAACCGAACAACAACATAAAGAGTTAATGCTGCTTTGTTTGAATGCCACAAATTTCTGTAACCCATTAACACAGCTTGCAATTTTTAGATTGTACAGGGCTCAGTTTTAAAGCTAGAGTGGCGATACTGGCATCATATGAACCTAGAAAACATAAGGTATCAGTTAGTACCAACCATTTTGGCGAGGAAAAACTGGCATGGCCATTTTCAAAAGGGTCCCTTGACCTCTGACCTCAAGATATGTGAATGAAAATGGGTTCTATGGGTGCCCACGAGTCTCCCCTTTACAGACATGCCCACTTTATGATAATCACATGCAGTTTGGGGCAAGTCATAGTCAAGTCAGCACACTGACACACTGACAGCTGTTGTTGCCTGTTGGGCTGCAGTTTGCCATGTTATGATTTGAGCATATTTATTATGCTAAATGCAGTACCTGTGAGGGTTTCTGGACAATATTTGGTGTCATTGTTTTGTGTTGTTAATTGATTTCCAATAACAAATATATACATACATTTGCTTAAAGCAAGCATATTTGTCCACTCCCATGTTGATAATAGTATTAAATACTTGACAAATCTCCCTTTTTAAGGTACATTTTGAACAGATATAAAATGTGAGATTAATGGCGATTAACTATGGACAATAATGCGATTAATCGCAATTAAATATTTTAATCGATTGACAGCCCTAATTATCGGTTAATTATTTAAGCAATTGTTAAAGAAAGAGATTACAAAAATCCACTGGTTCCTACTTTGCTAGTTCTTTGCGTCTTCTTTGATGGTAAACTGAATATCTTTGGGTCTTGGGCTTTTGGACAGACAAAACAAGCAATTTGAAGACTTAAAAGACTTAAGACTTTTGCTATTTACTGACATTTCATAGACCAAGGATTAATCAATTCATGAAGAAAATAACTCACATTAATCTGTGCTGAAAATATTTTTTAGTGGCTGTAATTAAAAGCATAATTAAGTTGACATTAGAGGGGATTCATTGTTTAAGTCAGACTGGCTTTATTTAGATGCCCAGCTGGTGGTGAAAATTGTTGGCAGGACATTTTTTTCAGATGGTTGACGACGCAGCAGTCATCAGCGAGCCTTTTATTGTGTTGAAGCTGGCCATAAGTCATTTGTCACATACTATCGAGTAATAGTACCTAGTACCCAAGGCATAAAGTTGATCTAAACTGCACTGCAGGCCACTAACCAGTCTTAATATGTTAATGTAGCATGTACATTGTGTTTTGTTAATGCAGCATGTGTGTGAGGGCTGTGATGTGAATAATCAGGGCTCGGGGATATTGGCGTACTGCATTCTCAGCGATCTGGCTTCAGGACTCGCACTGCTGCATTCTGCTTGGGGGCTGAGCGCTGTGGGCTTATCCTGACTCAGCAGCGGGGCAGGGTGCCAGTGGCCCTGTCGCCTGTGGTTCCACTGGTCAGATCTCTGGAGCCACATTAGGATACTGGTGACCCAGTTCACTGTAGTGACACTGGCCGACACTTTCACCTCAGTAGGGAGGTCTCACTCAGTGACTCAGGGTGATATTTATTCAGGCAGCAGCAGACTTCTTGGCCTTAAGCACGAGGCAGTAAATGAAGTAACACTGACCTGCTAAGCCCGAAGAGCCAAAAGTGGAAATGCCTGAGCTTGCTTAAAGGCTCTTCTAGAGTTTTCTAGTGAATTACAAGTCATGATTGTTATAGTGGCGTATTTATTATGTAGTCAGTCAGCAATTTAGGATATTTTAGCCCCTATCAGGCCTTGTGTTTTTTTTTTACATCTTGAATTAATGTTGAAGTTGCCATAGTTTTCAGTTCGTTCTGTGACTGTTATGGAGATTTGACAAAACACATATTTCAATCAGCTTGTTACTCTCGGCAATGTGGTACTACTTAATACACTATTTTCATGTTTGGTTCTCATGTGTGTGTGTTGTTTTGTCTGAACAGTTGGGGAAAATGTGATGACACAAATGATGCCTTCAAATAAAACTTGTGAGCTTGTGTTTACAACATGGGAAGTCGTGTACACGATATGCTTGCCGTTCAAGTGGGTAAGTCGTGACAACACTGCTGCTAAGCAACGGCAATATTAATGTTACTGTCGGCATCTAGAAGCCACAGAGGCTAACAATTTAGCAAGCTAGCAAGTGGGTAACATAATGCAGTAAATGCAAAGGCATAATGACGGAGGAAAAGGATTATGCAGTTAAGAATATCAATATTTTCCTCAGACATATTATAAAATTACGACGAATTACAATACACGACTAAAATTACAATATATTCACTTATCATGTACCGGAAAAATTAACTTCCATGGCCTCCGCCATTTGTGACAACGTCAACAAACACGTCACAACTCGTGAACTCAGAGCTTTCAGAAACTTTCCACTAAACACGGTAAACACGACCCCATTTGAAGGCACCATTGCTTTTGTGGACCATATCAGGGTTAGGGAACATTTGAAACAAAATATGTTGACAGTTGTGGGGTTCCTTGGTTATTTTGTCAGATCACTGTCAATCAATTCTAATCAAACCAATCAGTCCTGATGAAGATTATCTGAGTTTGTGTGTTAAATATAGGGCTGCCCCGTCTTAGTCGATTAGTGACTAATCGGTCGTTTTGGTCTTAGTCGTTTTTGATGCTTTTTTCATGTTGAATGACTTATTTCCAAGAAACTTATGAGCACATCTCTGGTAAACACAAGATTTAAAGTGGTGCTTTTGTGTGATTCTTTGTGGAGAAACTCAGTTTCACAGGTTTGATTAAATCAACTAATTGATTAGTCAACAAAATCGCATGAGTGTTAGCCAACTAAGAATTTCTTTGTTCGAGGAAAGCCCTAGCTAAATACTACCTAAAGCTATTTTTATGAACTTAAGCTTTGATTATTGCTTTTGCTTATTAGTTTTAAATACTGAATTATATTGATAAATATGAAGATTTTAAACACATTTTCAGGGGCTTTAAAGTGGATATTTGAATTGTTGTGTGTCATGCACACAGTGTTGAGTTTGGGAGCAAATAAAAGCACTATATTTAGCTTTGATTGCTGCAGCAGTCTGGCTAGCTGAACTCAATTGATCTTGTGGCCTCTTTCTGCATGCGTCACCTGCATCCAGTCAGCAGTGTCATATGAAGTTTATTTTTTCACTTTGTTAACCTACAGTTATATTAGTTATAGGATAACACTGCTATTTCCATTTGTGTTTTTTGTTCTGCTGTCTGACCAGCAGTCAAATCACAAAGAGACAGTTAACTGTCATAGAAGACGAGAAAAACTAGCAAATATCTACATTTAAGAAGCTGGAACCAAACTGAGCTGCAAACTGAAAACACACCAGTTGAGATTATGGTTTGAGAATACAGCTGGTGGTGTTGTTTATAATTCTTAGCTGGTGTTGAATGTTACTAGGGCTGCAACAAAAAAAAAATGATTATTGATTAATCTCCAATTATTTTCTTGATTTAAGTGATTGATCGTTTTGGTCTGTAAAATATCAGGAAACGGTGAATAAAGCCCATCACAATATCCTAATACACAAGGTGACATTAACGTAGCGTAAGACCAAGAAAACAAACAATTTCTCACATTTCAACTAATCCTTGCTGTTTGAAATGTTACTATGTAGTTTTAAGGACTTTTTGAAGTCACACCCCTCGAACACAGACTGGCCAGTCATGGCGTAGCATTGGCCCGCTCCGGCCAGAGTCCGACAACAACATTGTGCCTGGGGCACGTGTAATAGTGGTACTTGTTACTCGGAGAGGTTGGAAGGAGATATACGTTTCTTCTGATTATTTTCATTGTCGTTCAATCTGTCCATTAAGTTGGAACCAGATTTATATATATATGTTTTTTCTTTAAAAATAATTCAACCCGATTAATCGATCATCAAAATAGTTTGTGATTATTTTAATAGTTGACAATTAATCGACTAATCTTTGCAGCTCTACAGCTAACATTACCATGGAACAGCACATCATTAACGTTAACTAGCACTTCTATGCTACGCTAGCTATACACATGTTGAGACCTACTCGGCTTTACAGGAACAGGGTTGCTCTTTAGTTTCATTGTCTTCTGTCTGGATTGCCATGTGATGTAGTGGTTTACTTTGACACTGTGATCTGTAGGATTTAGCTTCTATCTTTATCTTTTTAACCTATTTTTTCTGCTGTTTTCTCAGTTTGACATCCTGATATATCCTTCAAAAGCATTTCGTAGACCCTTCTGTCTGCTTCTCTCTGAAATCACTTTTCGTTTTTCAAAAAATCAGATATTTCTTCAGGGAGTGCAGTTAGTGACAGTGTGGGCTCCATGCTAGCTCCGACAGTTTGACAGAGTAGCTAACACCAAAGGGGCGGGGCTTAGCAAAAGGTCAATTCAAAGCTCACAAAATAATGGTTTGATTGTTGTGATTTGTGTGGCTTGCCTTTCCAATAAAGTGCTTACTGTGTAATTCCTCTGCTAGACAAGGCACTGAGAGAGACTTTGGACCAGGTTCTGCTGAGTGGGTACTTCGACCGGGTTCCATCTCACCAAAACGGAGTGTGTGAGGAGGAAGAGGAGGAAGAGCCAGCCTCAGTGGCAGCGGTTGCCGCAGCAGTATCTGAATCGTCAGAAGCAGAAGAGCAGAGTCAGACTGCTGATCCAGGTCCTCACCACTCTCTGAAGACATGCTACATTAACTCGCTATTTTTAAAATGATAATGTAATGAAGCCATTAAATGAAATCGGCACTGCATTATACTCATAAACAGTTTTTCTCTTCACAGAAACTGAAATAATTGAGGAGTTCACAGAGCCCATTGCGGTGGAAACAACAGAGGTGAGATTAATTTTCCCCTTTCCAGTGAAGTCTTGGGGCTGATTATAATATTTATTAGTGTTGTGCTGATGTTTGCTTTTTTCCCCCTCCAGTTTATAAACAGACAGTTCATTCCAGACGGCACATACAGCGGCAGTGAGAAGGAGCAGGGGGACGAGTGGACCACGGAAACAGAGGTATGCTGCAGGGATGTTGTTGTTCTGGGATTGAAGTTTACTTTTTTCCTCTTTGTGTTGATAAATATTTTTGCAGCCACAAAAATAAGAAATTGTTTCATCAAAGCCCCCCTTCAGTGTATTTTGGCATTTCTATGATAGTTCATATTTATTTGAGCCACACTGTTTGCCAAAAGCTTTTTGATAAATAACTAAATTTTGTGTTCAAAGTGAAAAAAGAAGGTTGTTGCTAAAATGGGATGATATGACGTATGCCTATAGTAGAGGCTGCAGGTCATACGTCATCCTCCAAGCTCGCGCAGGCGGACTCATGCTCGTTTGCGTCTGAGCAGCAAACTGATAAATCTGTTTATATCTGTCAGTTTGTCTTTCTAGTTAGGTGTAGTTAAGTGTAGTTAGGTAGACCAAATAGTTGCATTAGCTAACTGAGGGTTTTCATTTTATTTTTTTACTTTAGTGTGTTTATTTTCACAATGGCATTTGTGTGAACGGTGAACAGTGCAATCAACACAGTGAATTAACTTAGCACAACACACTGACTGTCTCTCTCACTTGCTCTCTTCTTTACCGTCTCCTCCTGGAGATAAATTAACGGAAAGCTGCCGATATCGTTTTGAAGCCTTACCGGCCTCTAACAGGTCCGAACAGGGAGCGCACAACTTTCAGCCCAAAAGAAAAGGAGAAAAGTCCCGTTAGAGAAATAAACGAATCACAGTGCTGCCCAGTGCGGTGTCGGTGCTGGGAGCTAAGGCGGGAGTGGCCGATGTTAGCACCTCCAAAACGTCCCAAAACTGTAATTCAAACGGCGGACCTCTGCAACATGTCTATCCGTCCTCCGGTGCGCAGTGGCTGGCGTGCGGCGGTGCGGCTCCTCAGTGCAGCAGCAGCCAGACGGCCGCCTCGCCAGGAGGAGACGGTAAAAGAGAGCGAGCGAATGAGAGAGAGTCGGTGTGTTGCGCTAATTCTTGTCTCATTTGTGGTCTGATAAACAGTAAATTCATCTAAACTGGTTTCATCTAAACTGGTTTCATCTAAACTGGGTTGAAAACCGATAAATTTCATCGGACTATTAACCACACCTCCATTCTCTGTTTGAGAAAGAACGTTAACTAAAAAACAGGAAGTAAAACTGTCTGGAGGGGGGGTTTAAACAACAAAATACTCTTGTGTGAATAACCTTTGCTCAAAAAGCCGAGTGGTTGCTGCTGTTATCACTTGACATCTGCATTTCCTTCTATATGTCATGTTCAAACTGGTTATGTGATGTTCAGATTAGATGCTTTCATCAGTGCATCTTATCAGAAAGATTGTTTTTGGCATTTTGCCTTTATTTGATGGTGACAATAGAGATGGAGGCTAGAAAGTGTTTGTCAGATGTTTTATCCATTTGATCAGTATTGGAATGATAATCAGATCGGCAGAATCCTGCAAATGATTGTTGTGATGTCTGCAGCCACATAGCCAGAAAGGTCCCGGAAGAAATGTAGTGTGTACCCTGTTTTTATCCTCAGGCATACAGTATGCAGCTAACTATTGATGTAGTCAGGAACATTTGTTAGCAACCTTGACACAATGCCTGGTCAACATTTAAATAGTTCTCTTTCATCACTCTCTTAGGCTGGGTTTATGCTCGTCGTAGTTTCCCCTGCGTGAGGGCGCATGCAACCAAACAGACATCACGTATCTTATGTAAAGCGCAAAGGCTCCATAAGTCGGGGCTTGGCTGTGCATCTCCGAATTTTTGCAACTTGGCGCCCACTGTGCGGACATGACTGCCACAAATACTAATAAGAGCAAATAACTGAAATTAAGAAGTAAAATAGTGAATTAATTCATACTATCAATATGTCTCAGGATTTTAGAAAGACCGACAGTTTGTTTTATAAATGTTTCAAAAACAGGAGACCTTTTAAAATCCACGTTTCAGTAAATAGTATTTTGCCAGCCGAATCAAATTGTTTACAGGATATTCAAACTTTCAACCTTTGTTTCATTATAATACATTTGTTGTTCCAAATATTTGACTCCTTTCTGTAAAGGTGATAAAGTATATCCATGAATATTTGATGAGTTTACAGTTAATTACAATTCCTCCTCTGCATTGAGGAGCTGCATTCAATTCAATTCACTTTAATTTCCGTGAGGAAATAGGTCTATTGCGTTCTTCCGGTAACACTCGTTGACTTCTTGCTTCTTCACAGAATATTTATTTTATATGGCCCCTGGCATTTTGCAGAATAATGCAACGAACAACGTGTCGGGCATGAACTCCTCTGTGCGTGCTCGTAGCTTGTGCGCCATCTGTGGAGGCCTGCATCACGGTGTTTTGAGCGAGTATAAACAAGGATTTGACTTCTCTGTGCGTGCTGGAGACAGTAACACTTAATTTATTTATTTTTACCTGTGTTGACATGAGGTGCTTTTCTGTTGTGCATTGTCAAAGAAGATTAATTAACCTACTATGATTCACAGTTGGGGAAAAATAAAACCTGAAAGTTCCTTCAAAGAGCGTTGAATTGTTTTTATGGGCACTACACTGTACAGTATGTTCAGGCTCTTTCTCTGATGAGGGCTGTCAGGTGTCTGAGCAGCACCCTGTGACGGTGTGATTTACGCTGATTGGTCCAGGTTTTTGTGCTGAGTATTTTGCCTCCGTCACACTGGTCAGATTGTTACTCACGTGTGCAAGTTTACACTCTGACTAATGAAAACATACATAATAAACAGCATTGAGGAACTATATAAGCATTTCAATTTACAAACCATGATGTGAATATAAATCCACAGGTAGCATCTAATAAGTACTATACCAGTTTTTATTCCTCCTCCGGTATGTTTCTGATTCACCTGTTCTGTCTGTCTTCCTCTCTCAGGCAGTCGTTGCCATGCAGCAGCAGCAGCCTGCGGCTTCGCCTGTTGCCCTGGAGACCCACCCCCTGAACTTAGCGTCTCCTGTGCCGCCTACTGACCCCCTGGTCAGGAAGCAGGTGGTGCAGGACTTAATGGCACAGATGCAGGGAACGTACAACTTCATGCAGGTGGGAACTTTGTGCTAGTGACGCCCGTTTACTGTAGATATTAAGCACGGTGCTCATCGCTTCTCTGCTCTCAGGACTCTATGCTGGAGTTTGACGGACAGCCCATTGACCCTGCTATCGTCTCAGCGCAGCCTATGAAACCCGCTCCGAACATGGACTTACCACAGATGGTGTGTCCTCCAGGTACGTTTTACAAAGAGAAACTCCGTTCTGATGTCTTGTGTTGTGCAAACACGATACTTGAAAGCTTGAAATGACTTTTCTGGTTTACTAAGGTGCAATGCTCAAATCTTCTTAGTTCACCCAGAGTCCCGGCTATCGCAACCCAACACTGTTCCTGTCCAACCTGAGCCCACACAAGTAAGTAATCAAACTTGAACGGACAACACTGACTGTAGACATTTTGAGAGAGATTGTTTCATTTTTACTCTTCTCTGTTTTCAGGTTCCTATCGTCTCCCCAACTCCGCCCCCCATGTATCAGACCTCGCACACGCCAGATCCTCGACCCTCAACAGAAACAATCGACCCCATCCAGGTAAACCATGCTGCTCTGTTGAAAGAGTCCTTCTTATATTGCTGGGCAATTTACCTGATTTAATTCAGGGAACTTTTTTTAACTTAAGAATACTTTATTTGGGCAAAGATCTTATTAAACATGAATTGCAACGCTTGATTTTAATTTAAAAAGGGTCCAAACTTGTTTATAATCCTCAAAGAAATGTACTGCATAAGCATACAAACAGAGACCCAGCCCCAGTCCTGTATTTAGTTGAGCTATGGCTCACAGGTAGAGCGGGTCATCCATCAATCGGAAGATCGGCGGTTAGATCCACGGCTCCTCCGGTCCGCATGTCGAGGTGTCCTTGGGCAAGATACTTAACCCCAAATTGCTCCCGAAGGCTTTGCCATCGGTGTGTGAATGAGCAAGTCCATTTACCATTGAAGTATATGAAGTCGAAACATACTGGAATCAGCCTGTAAAATGCCCACCTTTTGTAAGTATTTAACTGTAGGTTAAATTATTCAAATAGCCAGGGAAAATAACAAGGACATGACCTCAGTTATCAGCATACATCAATCTTCATTTCTTAAAAAAATTTAAAGAATTTTAATCGTGAAACCTGAACTTAAATAATAAATGACTTTGAGAAATGTTTCGACCTCCTGAGCTTGTGTTTTCCCTCTTCAACAGACCTCAATGTCCTTGTCGCCAGAGCAGCCTCCACCCTCTACAGCTCTCCCACCTGTCTCTCAAACACAAGTTTTCCAGCCTGTTTCCAAAGCTCCACACAGCAGTGGCATCAATGTCAACGCAGCACCATTCCAGTCAATGCAGACAGTAAGGCCCTTGTGATGACTTTTACTGAAGAATCTGTTAAACTTACTGAAGAATTGCCTATGTTATCAAATAATACCTGTATTAAAGCATTTAATATTTAAGTTTACTCAAAGACCGGAATATCTGGCCTGTCATGCAGATAAAAAAAAAGGTCTTTGCAGGACTTTCAGTGGAATCAAAATAGAAAATCATTAATGACTTCCATTAAGAATTGCTTTCGTAGACTTTAAGTGCTCTCTCATCATATTGCAGTTGTATGGGTTTGTAGTGAAGCAGCCATGTCCAGGAAATAATGAGTAATGGACTTTCTCCTAATGAGCCTGTGACCTTTCCTCTGGTTTTGGCTTCACCACAATGTGGCCCTTGTTCTCCCCTCAGGTGTTCAATCTCAATGCCCCAGTCCCGCCAGCTAATGAGACGGAGGCTTTGAACCAGGCCAGCCAATACCAGAACAGCTACAACCAAGCCTTCAGCAGCCAGCCGCAGCATCCTGTGGAGCAGACGGAGATGCAGTCAGAACAACTGCAGTCTGGTGGGCAGACCTTCAGTATTTACTTACTGGATTGATTTGTCTTTTTTGAGATAATGTTCCAGTTAAACTTCTTTTTGTGTAAATACTGTGTGTTCGACTTTGACTGGGGATTGACTTGCATCTGTTTTGGGTCACCTGTTTTTTAGTAGTTGGTGCCTTCCATTCCCAAGACCAGTCCGGAGGCCATCAGCAGCCTCCCCAGCAGGGCCCAGGCTTCGTCAGGCAGGGTCAATCCTTCTACAACAGCAGAGGCATGTCTCGCGGTGGACCTCGCAATGCCAGGGGCATGATCAACGGCTACAGAGGCTCATCGAATGGATTCAGAGGTAAGATCACAACCTAAATCCACAAATGAATCCTTTATTTTCACTTCAGATGTGGAATAGGTGACATTGCTGGCTTCAACTATCTGTTAAAGGACCAGTGTGTAACAATTAGGGGGATCTATTGGCTATTTTTGTGGAGATGTTACTCAGCTCGACCTTGTAAGATTGCCGTTGTGACTTACATAAAAGTGACGCAGGTTGTTTACATGTAAAATTGCATGCATGTCTTAAAGGGGCTAAAGAGTCTGAGCTTATTTTATTGTTATTCTTGAGTGAAGCATTTTAAGTTTAAAGTCTTCCTGTTTTCAGGTGGCTATGATGGTTATCGTCCTCCTTTCGCCAACACTCCAAACTCCGGTTATGGACAGACTCAGTTCAACACACCTCGGGATTACTCAAACGGGAATTATCAGAGGGTATGAAAGAAGCATTCAGACCTCACACTGGATTTGTTTACGTCATCTTTGCTGTCTGTTAGAGTAGTTTCTAAAATGTCTGTTTTCCTTTTTCCCCTCTGTTGCTGAAGGATGGTTACCAACCGAACTATAAGCGCGGAGCTGGTCAGGGACCCAGAGGAGTGTCGAGAGGCAGCGCTCAGGCAATACGATCCTGAAAAGGCCTTTCATAATGACTGTGACTGACTAACTTGCACCACACTGAAAATTCAAAATTCAAGAATGCATTTGCCCCAGCTCACTCATGTTCTCTTTTTTTTTGTTCTTCATCAGTGGTATTTTTCCTGTCTCTTAAATCAAAGTAATGCCTGCTTTGATATTTGGAAATATTAAATCATTTAAAGTCTGAAACACAAGCTGAGCTGTAGATCCAATCATCGATTTACACAAGCCATGTGTTACAATATTCCTGTAAACTTGAAAGATTTCATAAGTTATTTTTTGTATAAAAAAATGCACCTGCCACTGCTGGTCCAACCCTTTGGGAGTTTATTCCCCTTCTCGGTTCTTTTCTGTCATTTTGGTTCTAAAAAAAAAAAAGCGTTTTATGTTCAATGAGCTCCCGTTTCCTTGTTTGTAAATTGATGTTGCTTCAAGAGTTTCAATAAAGTTGTGTTGCATACCCATGCTTCCGCCTCAGATTTCTGCTGTACAGGAAAACCCATGAGTCAGTGAAAATATGTCAACTATGAAATGCTGCAGTGGTTCATTTTATATTCTGATTACTTTGTTGTATTCAGGGTTGTTGTTAGATTTATGTATTACCTTTCGTTTTCAGCAGCTCCATTCTGCTCTAAACACTTTCTGAATAAGGCTTCCTGACATAAATACAAACAAATGCCCTTTGACTTTTTGTATCAGACTGAGTTTCTTTCTTGCTAAACTTAAATTCATTGTTCATGCTGTATTTGGAAGGTATGTTTTCACCATAGACATGCACTTTCTTAAGTCCCCCCCCCCCCCCCCCCATTAGCTTATGCTCATCACCAGTCCCAATTTAAACTAATATGATGCTCTTCATTAAAATATCTGAAAATTGTGGAATGAATATGATAATTGTTGCACTCATAAACTGCCTGAACTGTTTGCCTCAAGTGTTCATTTCTGTGTAGTATATGTTGTGGTTAACACAGCCAGCAGTGAACTGGTTTCCTGTTCACAGGAAGATGAACACACTGGCTATGGAGAGACGTATATCAGATAGTCTTTGTGTCTTTGTGTAAGTCAATGAGATCAAATTGCATTTGCATTGCACAATTTCCCTGAACCGTGGTTGAAAGCTTTTAAATAGCTTCTCGGCCCATCTAATCTGTCCAAAACACAAATATATTTGACTTATTATAACTTGACTTAAAAAAAAAACAGCAAAATATTAAAATTTGAAAAAGTCATAATAGGTTAATTTTTTTTGACACTCTTGCTTTAAAAAAAAGACTTAAACGATGAAACAATTATCCAGATAGTTCCAGTTTAAAGCTAAAACGTTTCAGTAGTTTAGATCTCCACCTGGCAGGCAGAAGAAACCAATGTGCTCATTTTAACTTTCTTTTTTAAACACAGTCTCACAGTTATGACGTCACTCAGGGGTCCTCCATGAACGTGTGTCTCCACGTGAGTCTCCACAGCATGATGATGTCTGTGTGCAGCATGTAAACTCAGACTGATTGAACTGCGTGGAAATTGAACAACAACCAGTTTCGTGTGTAACAGAAGGTAACTTTAACTGTTAATCTTTCCTCATAGTTCACTTTAGCAGCACTTAGTGGGTGTGTAACTGCACGTTTATGTCTGTATCTCTGGTGTTTCTGCCTCTATATGAGAGATATGTATCTGACTTCTCTCTCAGTAGTCAGTAAGAGACGATGGCGACCGTCAGGAAGAAGGTGGACAACCGGATCCGAGTCCAGATCGAGAACGGAGTCGCTCTGCAGCACCGGACCATCTATGTGGTGGTGGGGGACCGAGGCAGAGACCAGGTACAGTCAGGATTCAACATGTTTACTGTCACGTCGGATATACAGTAGGACGATCGTGTGAAATGCTTTTTGCTGGGAAGCTTCATTACAATAACAAGTTACTTCTTTAATGGAAGGAGACGTCTCCTCCAAGCTTTAGGATGTGGTTTAAAGATCTCATACTTCATTTGGTGTTGGAGAAGATTCGCTATACTACAAGAGGGTGTGCTCAGAAATGTTATGCTATGGAGACAACTGACATTGAAGTTTTAAACTGCTGACCCCATATTACATATAATTCACAACTTATACTTAGTTTTTTATTATTATTATTATTATTATTTCTAATTTACTTATTTTTCTGGTTTTTTTGGTCCTATCCTTTTTTTTATTCTTTTTTTTTATTATTTGTTTTTGTTTGGTATATGTGTCATTTATGTTGCTATCGGATTTAATTCATTTATATGTATAAATGTAATTGTTTATTAAATTAACTCTGCTTATTTAATGGTGCAGTAATATTATTATAGGGATGGGGGGAATCATTTGTTTATACAATTATTTATTGGATTTTGTACAGAATACCAATAAAAAAACTTTGAGCTAAAAAAAAGAGAAAGAAAATACTGTCGAGAGCCATTAAAAAAAAATCTATTTTTGCCATGTTTTTAGTAATAAAATGTTCCATAAATCAAAAAAAAAGATAAGTTATATTACAATTATAAAAGGAAATACTTTGTACAAGGCATATTAAGAACATATACAGTATAATATATATGATTGAGGTACTTTTTGTGTGAGAAGGTGTCATATGAATGGTGTATTTAAAAGTCTGATGGCCTGGGGGAAAAGACTGTTCCTCAGTCTGCTTGTTAGAGTCCTGGGGGTCCTGTATCTTCTACCAGAGGGCAGGATGGAGAACAGGGTGTTGTAGGAGGGTGTTGTCCTTAATGACCCTCAGGGACTCCCTTAAAAACCTTATTAGGTTTTATTTAAATTTTATAGAAGTCTCTTTATATTTAACCCAAGTAAAAATCCTCCTCTGATCCAGGTTGTCATTCTGCATCACATGCTGTCTAAAGCTGCCGTCAGAGCTCGACCTTCTGTACTCTGGTGCTACAAGAAAGACCTGGGATTCAGCAGGTGAGTGTAAACTCCTCTCACATTTAGTTTGCCATTTATTGTATGAAGAAGAAGGAGAAGGGTAAACTTGGTCAAAGCTCTCCTAAATTTATCAAATGCAATTCAGAAACTGGCACACATGTTTTGGAGAGAAGTGAAAATGAGGTTACGGTTGTTCAAAAACTATGAAAACAATAGTTCTAATCTGTACATATTTGGAACTGGACATAAATGTAATTGTTTTAATTTTTTTTTTAAAAAGGAGAACGTTGTTTTGATTTGTCTTATTTGTCTGAAACAGCAATCGGAAGAAGCGTATGAGACAGCTTCAGAAGAAGATCAAAACTGGCACATTGAATCTGAATCAGGACGACCCGTTTGAACTCTTCATCGCTGCAACCAACATCCGATACTGTTACTACAACGAGACACACAAGATCCTGGGAAACACCTACGGCATGTGCGTCTTGCAGGTGAGTTCCTCCTCTTTGGCTGTAAACACAGTGGCTCCCGAGATGTAGTAAAGGACACGAAATATGGTTCATTTTGTTTGGTCACAATCCAAAAAAACAGATGCTACCCACTGCTGTGTAGACTAAAGCTGATGTAGACTAAAGCTGATGTAGCCGATGTATTTGACTCGTAAGAGTTTTTGTTTTCTGTGTCACACAGGACTTTGAAGCTCTCACTCCCAATCTCCTGGCAAGAACTGTTGAGACGGTTGAAGGAGGAGGTATAGTGGTGATTCTGCTCAGGACAATGAACTCTCTCAAGCAGCTGTACACCATGACCATGGTAAGTCTTTAATCTGTTCCATCTCCACACATGTCAGACTCTGTTTGCTTGATTTGGGATCATCGTGGCTTGTTTTCATCCCTCCAGGACGTGCACTCTCGATACCGCACAGAGGCTCATCAGGATGTGGTGGGAAGGTTCAATGAGAGGTAAGAGCTCTTCTGGCTTTCATGGCATTTGTAGCATTTGTAGTCAACAGTTTAACAATACTTGATCATTTTTAATTCACTGTTTCTATAGATTCATTCTGTCGCTCGCATCCTGCAAAAACTGTGTTGTTATTGATGACCAACTCAACATCCTGCCAATCTCCAGCCACATGGCAAACATCAAGGCTGTTCCTCCAAAGACTCAGGTACCTAGAGAATAGAAACGATTAGTCGTTCAATAGATTTTCAACAGAAAATGAATCTACAATAAGTTTGATAATTAATTATTCATTTAAGTCAAGCAAAAATGACATTTACTGTTTCCATCTCCAATGTGATCATTTAGTCTCATTGGGCTCTGGGAAATTGTGGCAGGCATTTTTCACTTTTTCTACCATTTTAGAAACTAATCAAATAGATTTATTATTCCATATATCATTGCACTTCTTATCTATTCTTCTCTATTCTCTGTTTGTTTGTACAAAATGTAGGACATGACACTGTCTTTTGCTTCTCTCTACTGGCTCCTTGTCTCCTTTAGGACTGATTTAAACATTTTTGACTTTGTCATACAAACCATTTCATGTTGAGGCCTCTTTTTAAATCAGATGTTACCACTAGGGGGAGCCACATGTCTCCTCTAGGAGACTTCTGGTTGTTCCAACATCAAGGCAGAAAACAAAGATTTTTCTTGATATTAAAAAGTTAATATTTTGAAGTTGGTACACTTCGTGTTCTTGTTTTTATATCGTCTGTCCGTCTCTGTTTCTTATCTCACTTCCATAAAGTACTTGTGACAACGGTTTGTGGAAGAAATGCTACATAAATAAAGTTTGCTTGCTTGTTGTCTTTATGCTCCCTGATATCTGACCATTTGTCTCATCCCCTTCAGGAGGACGGTTTGTCTCCACGAGAGCAGGAGCTGAAGGATCTGAAGGAGTCCCTTCAGGACACTCAGCCTGTTGGTGTGTTAGTGGATAGCTGCAGGACCATGGACCAGGTCAGGACTTCTCACTAAAGAGACACTTTACACGTTTACCAAGTATAGCTATTGTTGATGAATGCACCAATAAAAAAAAATTAAAAAAAACACTTCATCAACAGTGTTCCAGAGATATACACCTCAATAGTCTTCACATTTTATATCAGTCTGTAACTTTCAAGGTTTGTTTTTGTCCTGTAGGCTAAAGGAGTGCTGAAGTTCATTGAGGCGATCTCTGAGAAGACTCTGAGGAGCACCGTGGCTCTGACCGCTGCCCGCGGTCGAGGCAAGTCTGCAGCACTGGGGCTGGCTGTCGCTGGAGCTGTGGCTTTTGGGTACAGATTAGTTTTATAACGTCATATGATTATATCCATTTTGTCTATTGCATTGTCTTACAATTTTGCTAATGATGACCTTGACATTCTTTACAGCTACTCAAATATCTTTGTAACCTCACCGAGCCCGGACAACCTCCACACCATGTTTGAATTCATCTTCAAAGGCTTTGATGCTCTGCAGTATCAGGTAGGCTGCCTGAGAATCTGCTCTGTGTTTCGGCGACCGCACGTTCACGCTGTTGGCACAAACCATTTCATATCCTCTTTTTTGCATTTGTAGGAGCATCTTGACTATGAAATCATCCAGTCGTTGAATCCAGACTTCAACAAAGCTGTGGTGCGAGTAAACATCTTCAAAGAGCACCGGCAGACAATTCAGGTAAAAAGAGACCGGACCACTCGTCTCCATTTCCTGTTATTTACAGTTAGCGAAATACTCATATCTGACCTTCCTGTTCATGTGACCCACAGTACATCCACCCAGGTGATGCAGTGAAGCTGGGCCAGGCTGAACTGCTGGTCATTGATGAGGCTGCAGCCATCCCTCTTCCTCTGGTTAAGAAGCTGCTGGGACCTTATCTGGTTTTCATGGCCTCGACCATCAACGGGTCAGTAACAGGGCTGCATGAAACCCACATTATCAAATACCACATTACTTTTGTTCACACATTTTTAGAAACTATTTTGAGTAATATGGATTCAATGACCAGTGAAGTAGAAACAATAATGAGTAATATTTGTATTACTCATAGATATACTAGATATGAAGGGCTCATTCTAAGCTAACGAAAACACAGCAATTCTTAGTTTCAGGTGGTTATACACTAATGAAAAAATTGTTACGCACATTATATTCCATTTCTGCTAATAGATCCCCGAAATGTTACACACTGGTCCTTAATAATAATAATCAATTGTCGAAATAGGTGATATTTCCGCCGATCAATAAATTGCTTCATAATTTCAGCTCCAACTATTTGCATTTCTGAGCACTGTTTTCCTTCGTCTCTGCAGGTATGAAGGCACCGGGCGCTCTCTTTCTCTCAAACTGATTCAGCAGTTGAGGCAGCAGAGTTCAGACAGTCAGCAGAGCATGTCAGCACAGAACAGGTCCACCAACACAGAGCGGCTCGCAGCAGGTAAATATCTCAGCGTTGTATTATGTGTGTGTGTTCAGTGTTACCCGGGCCCCTCCCAGAGCCAGACCTGAGAGGGAAGCTCCCTGGCGAGGGTCTGGTGGCAGGCAAAGGCGGTGATGTAGGCGTGCTGACTTCTGGCATCATAGACTGGTTTGAGGTGACGTGGAACATCACCTCTCTGGGGGGGGGAAGGAACCAGCGCTAATAATACTTTGTTACAATACTTGCGTATTTTTTTGGGAGTATCTGTAATTTACTTGAGTTTCTATATTTCTATCAACTTTCACTTTTACGTCACTACATTTCCTAAAATATAATGTGAACTCCTACTCTGATACATTTCCCCTAAGCATCTTTGTTACTATTGGAAGCAAGCTGGTTTGGTGAATCAGGGGTCCTAGCTTGCAAGTTATATCATTCACGTGATGGGCAAGTGCAAAAAAGTGCTCTCAAAGCCGTAGTTAAGTTTTGATTTTTGCTCAAGTGCAGGCGGGCCAGATCATGCTAAATGCTACTTACTACTAGAGAAGGAAAAACTGAATTTTGTCCTTTAAATCCTTTAAGTTGTGAAGATCTGTTTTTTCTTCAAGTTTAATGTAACCTGTAGTATAGAGTACAGGGGCCGCTACTACAAGACATCCATTCTTTAAACATGTATAACCGGGGTGAGAGCTGTGTCCATATTCTTGGCACAAAGTCAAACATGTTTTCAGTGGGTGTTGAACTCCTCCAGGGTTGTCATTTTTCACAGATTCTGTTCATGATCTTCATGGATAAGATGTCAATGCTCAGCCGTAGGGAGGAGAGCGTCCGGTTTGGGGACCTCAGAGTTGCTTCGCTGCTCTTTGCAGATAATGTGGTTCTGTTGGTTTTATCAGACCTTGACCATCTGCACGCACTGGGGCGGTTTGCAGTCGAGTGTGAAGCAGTTGGCACCTCAAAGAGGTCATGTTTCTCTGCAGGGAAATGGTGGATTGGTCCCTCCAGGTTGGGAGTGAGTTGCGGTCCCAAATGAAGGAGTTCAAGTATCTCTGGGTCTTGTTCATGAGTGAGAGTAAAGTGGATAGACAAAGAACAAGTGGCAGAAAATGGATGGACTGACTGCTGTTTATCTGTCTCCGTTCACAGCTCGCTCACTCCATGAGGTTTCTCTTCACGAGTCCATTCGGTACGCTCCAGGGGACGCTGTTGAGAAGTGGCTGAATGACCTGCTCTGTCTGGACTGTCTGAACATACCCAGGCTCATTTCTGGCTGCCCACTTCCACAGACTTGTGACCTGTATCCTTTATGCACTTTAAAGGCTTAATGTTACCCTGACCTGTCAACTCTTAATGCACATACAGTATGCATTACTATGACTTTTTATATTTTTGCAACATACTATACTATGACTTTTTTCGACATACTATGACTTTTTTTTTTACGACATACTATGACCTTTTTTTGACATGTTATGCAATGACTTTTTTTCGACATACTATACGATGACTTTTTTTTTTTTTTTTTCAACATCCGTTACTATGACTTTTTTATGACTTTTCGACACATACTATGACTTTTATGACTTTTTTCGACATCCCAATTAAATTTATTTACCATTTAAAAATATAAATGTTCATCATATCAGAGCTTAGTAGAATCAGGGGTGAATCTAATTTGATCGAATGACATTCTAATTGCAACATATTAGTTTATCTGTAATAAATCTCAAATTTTGTGATTAAACATTTTTTAATCACACTGTAAACATGCATCTTAGTCTGAGTCTAAAGCAAAACAAGTTGTAGTTTCTTCTGCGTATGTCCTTAACCCACTCTGTCCAGATATTATGTGAACAGAGACACACTCTTCTGTTACCACAAGGCATCTGAGGCTTTCCTGCAGCGGTTGATGGCCCTCTACGTGGCATCGCACTACAAGGTGATATCATTAGTTTGTATTCACACAACTTGTTTTTCCTCACAGTGTTGTGTCATCCTTCTGTTTATTCACCCGCTCAAATGATTTCTTGGGATCCAGAATTCACCAAACGACCTGCAGATGTTGTCCGATGCTCCAGCCCATCACCTCTTCTGCCTCCTGCCACCTGTTCCTCCCACACAGAACTCACTACCTGAGGTCCTCGCTGTGGTGCAGGTAAGACACTCCGGACCCCCTCATGACACAAGAGTGAAGGCCATTCAGTCCCAATAAGTTCAAGAGAGACTTCCACCAAATCAGCCATTCCTAATTCACTTAAAAGTATTCAGAGACAGAGAGTATACTTTGGCCTCCCCCTTTTGACTTCACTTACTGTATTTGTTTTTCTTTTGTTCTTCTCTGTCACTCAGGTGTGTCTGGAGGGAGAAATATCTCGGCAGTCCATCCTAAACAGTTTGTCCAGAGGAAAGAAGGCCTCTGGTGACCTCATTCCCTGGACGGTGTCAGAACAGGTACACACTGGTCACAAAGCTTTTTGTCAAAAATCATTACAGCTCATGTTTCCACAGTGCAAACATAAAATCCTCTGCTCTTTTCTTCATAGTTCCAAGACCCAGAGTTTGGCAGCCTCTCTGGAGCCAGAGTGGTGCGAATTGCTGTCAATCCAGACTACCAAGGGGTAAGAAGCTTGTAGAGGCCTCAGCGTATTTGTCCAGTTTTTACATTAACCTTGATGTACTGTATGTAACTGTTTTTTCAACCTGTCGACTAGATGGGCTACGGCTCCAGAGCTCTCCAGCTGCTGCAGATGTATTACGAGGGCAAGTTTCCCACCATGGATGAGAGCACACACTCAAATCCCAACGAGATCACCTCCGTCAGCAGTGAGGTAATACAATTAAATGTATTCAGCTATATTTAAAAGACACCAATTCCTCACATGAAGTGTAACAACACAATTTAGAGATTAGATAAAGCAGATTAAATGTACACTTCTGTGACAGCAGCCTTGTTGTTGTCTCTTGTCCAGGCTGTCAGTCTGCTGGAGGAGGTGATCACTCCACGGAAGGAGCTCCCTCCTCTGCTGCTGAAGCTGAGTGAGAGGAGAGCAGAGAGACTGGACTATCTAGGGGTGTCATATGGCCTTACTACGCAGCTGCTCAAGTGAGTTTCCTTGAATATGGGGGAAGGGGGTCGTAATATTTTTGCAGATTTAGAAATGTCACTCTTTTTGCAACCTCACAGGTTCTGGAGGAAAGCGGGTTATACTCCAGTCTACTTAAGACAAACCCCTGTAAGTATAAAAGATGTTTTAGTATTTCTGTACATTGTGCTTTTTGTCACATGCTGTAATTATTGGTGTATGTCGTTGTCTCCAGAATGACCTGACAGGAGAGCACTCTTGCGTGATGCTGAAGGAGCTGAACACAGATGAAGCAACAGAGCAGAGCCAGTGGCTGTCTGCCTTCTGGAAAGGTGAACTTCCATGAATTTTCCTGCACTACCTCTGAAGATCTGGTTTGTTTTAAACTTATTATAGTCTGACTGAACAGTTTTTGATTTCTTCAGATTTCCGTCGGCGCTTCCTGTCTCTCCTCTCCTACCAGTTCAGCCGCTTTCATCCGAGCCTGTCACTCAGCATCCTGCAGAACAAGAAGTCCAAGGAGGAGAGGAGCGGTAAGACTCGTTCTACTAACTACCCTGATCAGATTTCCTCTGCGTCTCACAGACCCGATCTGACTTGTCTTTGACCTTCAGTTCTCAGTAGCGCCGAGCTGGCATCCCTTTTCAGCCCTTACGACCTCAAACGTCTGGAACTGTATTCGAGGAGCATGGTGGACTACCACCTCATCATGGACCTGATCCCAACGGTGGCTCGCATGTTTTTCCTCAAGCAGCTCGGTGACGTCTCTCTCTCGGCAGCACAGTGTGTAAGGTTCCCTATTGGTTATGTTTGAGTCTTTGTGAATACAGTTTTATTTTGATAGTTGTTGATTGTCCCTGTTCTTTTCTAGGCATTACTGCTGGGTATAGGGTTACAGCACAAATCAGTAGATCAGCTAGAAAAGGAAATTGAACTCCCAAGCTCGCAGCTCATGGGCCTCTTCAACCGTCTGATCCGAAAATTTGTGCAAGTAAGTTTGCTCTTGAAGTCATAATCCATTGAAAAACACGATATAAAGAAGCTGCCTTTTAAAGCTATTGCAACAATAATAACACTTTTAATTTGTTTACTATTCTAGGTCTTCACCAGCATCCAAGAAAAAGCTATTGAGGCAGAGATGGCGACCACTCAAGACGTTTCCATGGAGCCGACCGTCAGAAGCCTTAATGATGATCTGGTAAGTGGTCAACATTTTCTATTGTTGAAGTCAGTTATCAAGCAAAAGGCAAAAACATTTGCTGGTTTCGGCTTCTCGTGTGATAATGTGTTTGTTTTTTTCAATCGTAAAATAAATATTTTTGGATTTGGAGCCATTTGTTGTGGAAAATTAGTTATTTAAAGACGTCACCCTGTTCTCTTCCAAATTGTAATGCTGTTTTTTTACTATTGACATTTTATAAACCTAAAAATCAACTGAAAAAATAATTAACACATTAATGAAAAAAAAGTTAGTTGTATCCCGTCACCTTTTATGATTTTTGTTTGAGAATTTTTTTTTGAAAAATGAATGTTACAAACAGAATGAAGCAGCCAAGGAGTTTGAGGAGAAACACAAGCAGGATGTAGAGAAAGTGAAGGAAATGGACATGGAAGAGTGAGTATGAAGTTATTTGTGTGCATCATTTTGAACTAAAACCAATACAGAGCAATTTGACTGTAGTTATGATTCCCTTTGTATTTACAGGTACAGGATACGTGGAGATGATGAGGAATGGGACCAGGTGTTGAAGGAAGCGGGAAACACAGCTATCGTCAGCATCAAGAGGTGCAGTGACATACAGGATCTTTGGCAAAAGTGTGGTTGTTTGGTTGTTGTAGAAACATGTTTGTAACATGTCCTTCTCCCAACAGTGACAAGAAGAGGAAGTTGGATGGGGGAAACGCTAAAGCAAGCAATGGGGCTCCCGAGCACGGGAAACTAAAGAAGAAGGAAATGCAAACTGGCAAATTCAAGAAAAGCAAGGACAAACATGGCAAATTTGGGAAGAGGGCGTGACAGCTGCATTGACAGGATGGTGTGTGGGAACAAAGAAGCATCAACATGATCTGTAATTTGGAGAACTTTGGATTGACTTGCAAATACCGAAGAGAAGAGCATCCAAAAGACAGGATGTTATCTTTTTTTGTTTGATATATGATGTGTGCAACACTGTGCAGACTGTATCAGCAGAAAATAACACACTTACGGTTATTGCAAACATTTTTGCAAACATTATTTTACGTGTTCCCTTTTTAGTTGATGTCCTGATTCTACAAAAACTTGTAAAAAGTTAAATGAAAAAGTTTTAAAAACTGAACTTTGAGGTATATGTTAGGCTGTATGTTCCACTGAATGGGTCACTTGAACACCTGAGGCTGTAAGTCAATCCACTTCTGTTTGAGCTGCTGTTTCACTGTATCTGCTGCGAAGATACAGTCTATGGCCTGCTGGGAGAGTTTCCATACGTCTTCACGACTGAGACCAAATGTGGAAGCTGCCAGCTGATATTCCTGAGACAAGTCTGTACTGAAGACTCCCTTATCATCAGTCTGTAATGTGACAAAGAATAAAAATCATTTATTACCATCAACTGTCATCTCAGTCATCAAAACATTGAGAATCCCTGTGCCAATTTAGGAAGCCAGCATATTTGATAAATGTCGAAGAAAGTAAAAAAAAAAGTCATAGCACAGTATGTCGGGAAAAAAAATAAGTCATGGTATATTATGTTGAAAAAAATAAAAACAAAAGTCATAGTATGTCGAAAAACATGAAGGAAAAAAGTCAATAGTATGTCGAAAAAATAATCATGGTATAGTATGTCGACATTTTTTTTTTTTAAAGTTATAGTATAGTATGTTGAAGAAAGTTAAAAAAGAAAAAGAAAAAAAGTCAGTATGTTGAAAAAAGTAAAAAAAAAAAAGTAATATGTCGAAAAAAGTAAAAAAAATTATAGTTTAGTATGTCGAAAAAAATAGTATAGTATGCCAAAAAAGCAAAAAAATAAGGTCCACAGACTTACACAAATCACACTTGGATGTCCCATCTGGTACCAGTACTTGAAATGATGTTTGGAGTAACATGGTACAGTTTGTCCTTTGACATTTGATGTCAGGCAAAGCTCTACAAGAAAAAGAAAGTTGAGAAATCAAAAACCAAGTAAAATTTCTGAGAACACAAAAAGTTATTAATTTAATCTCACTCTTACCCAGAGGTATGTTGTTCTTCACCACTTTGTCAACAAGACTTTGAGATCCACCCACTTCAGGATGCAAGAAGGTGCCATGGCCGATCCTGTCTGGAGGAAGATTCAACAGCAAATCTGACTCCTCCAGCTGTGATGGTACCTGCAACAGTTGTTGTAATGTCAGATCACTCACAGATAATGTGACTACAGATAATGAATAACATTAAAATGTTATGGTCATACTTCGGAGAGGTGCAGTGACAACTTCAGTCCACAGTTCTTGGCCCTCTGTAGAGCAGGAAGTAGGTCTCTGCCATGGCCAACCTTAAAATAAAAAGTATATTAATTAACAGGAAGTATTGTGACAAAATCCAGATGCAATTGGTCCACCTGATGGAAAAACACACTTCTGGCTGAATATTCCATTTAGATACTTTTGATATTATTTACTGAAGTTTGGAGGCATCAGTTACTGTACTGTGCTGTACCATCCCAAAACGTTGCACTCAATGGCATTTCATTTGTGACACTCAGATTGTCAAAAAGAAGCATTTGAAAACAGCAATGCATGTTTCAAAATGTGACAAACACAATTACACAAGAGAGACCCTGTTGTGATCTGTTTGAGAAATAATACACCCACTAACTGTAAAAGGTAGAAACTGTTAACACCAAGGCCTAAGTCATATTTCTTTGGCACTTCAGACACCAAAAAATAATCCACCATACTGGGATAAGTCACAGCTTTTACCAGAAAACCTCAGAAGATCATACTTTCGGTAAGACAAAATTAAAATGAAGTTTTCTTATACTGTTGATGCTTTTTACTTTCATTATGTTTCCTCCATTACTGTATAGGAAAACTGATTACACTGTATTTCAAAGCATCAAAAGTAAAGGTACTCATTCTGAACATGCCGTGACCTGTAAGATGTAATTTGATATTACAACTTGTCTAACTGGTACCTAACTAGTGGGTGTTTTATTCAGTTGCGTAATATTAGAGGAGTAAAACAATCCTTTTAATCTGTTTGAGAAATACACCCAACACCTGTAAAAGGCAGAAACTGTTAACACCAAGATCCAAGTATTTATATTTGCATTATAATTTTTTTCCTTGGCACACAAAAACAGCAATTGAGCTCCAACATACAGAAATAAGTCACAGCTCGTACCAGAAAACCTCAGCAAATAGTGTGCGCTTTAACCCTATTGGTGCATAATATTCAGAGTAAAACTGTAATTTGGACTCACGGTTGGATCGCCACTGAGGTCGAGTCCCACCACCAAACCATCAGAGGACAGCATGAACTCCTCAGCAAGCTTCACCGTCTCCATGGCAACTTCAGCCCCATTCCTGCGGTCAATCGCCACCAGAAACCTTCAGGACAAATGAGCATATTCAGAACCATGCACTACTGTGGCCGGCACTCAAGTTACTGGATCATCATAGTAACAAAATACACAGTGTTTTGAGTGCTATGTAGTGAAGGGAGCATGTCCGACACGGTCACATCTCATACACCCAAGATACATTTCTGGACTTGTTGCACACTGAAATAATACAGTCTATGCCTACCTGACATCAATGTCCACTCCATCGCTTTTACACTGTTGGATGGCTTTGATGACAGTTTCAACATAACTCTTTTTTGTCAATCCTATAGGAAGAAACATACCGTAATAAGCTTGTAAGCCTAATAATTTGATAAAACAATCCTGAAGGTAAATCAAAAATATTAGGCTCCATGTTCACATCTTAACCTGTGCTTTTCACCTCCCTTGGTGTACTTCTCAGCTCTAGATATTTGACACCATCAGCCGCAAACTCCTTGATAACATCTGTAGCCACCTGGGGAGAAAGAAAAGAAACACTTAAGAGAGGTAAAGGTATACAAAAATTGTAAAAACAATAAATAGAGATATAAAAGATACAGAGTGAATGGGTGAACATAGTGTGTACAGTCCGTCAATAAATAAATGTTGTATGCACATATTAAGGCTGGCTGACATCATCGTCTCTGACCACAACCATGTTTTGAACAGTGAATATGAATTGTTACCATCAAATCAGAGATACAGGGCTCCACGATTTCATAAGGTTAGACTGAAGCACTCTTTTGTACACCAGTCAATCCTAAAACTAAATATGGAGCCTAATCCCAGATCAAATGTACGTTGAAGGGCCCTGAATATCGTCTTCTGTGATTGTAATGTTTAAATGTACGTATCCTTGTTTCTTGTCTTTGTCCTTTCTGTGATGTTGCAAATGGAGCTGCTGTGATGCAAAACTAATTTCAGACCTGTCTGACAATAAAGTATTATCGTATCGTATAATAAATAAATGTAATATGTACATATGTGCAGTCTATAAAGTGGCATATAGGATGTATAGTGTAAAGTAAGTGTAAAGTGTGCCAGTGGTTAGAATCCAAGATGGTTGCAGATAGTGCATGTTTAAAGTTCTTCAAGTCCTCATAGTTCTCATGTGGGGGTCAGCCTTGGTTGTGGAGCCTATTACTGATATTCTGTGCAAAGAAAAATAGATAAAACACAGCAAAAAGCTAATTTTATTTTGAACAAACAGACAAATCCTCACCATCATGATGTCCTCCTCTGTGTCCACCAGCTGATGGATGACCTTGAAGACCTGAAAACACCTGCGGACAACATGTTGTTATAATGTTGACCCCCTTTAACAAAGACTCCCCTCTTCCCCATTGTCATGTTTACTATTGTCTGCCTGAATACATTTCCATTTGTTTCCCCATTACATACAAAGAAAACAATATATACTCCTATATGAACTGCATTCTACATCACTTTAAAGAATTAACATTAAATAAAGGAATGACTTAATCATCTGGTCATCTGGATCAGGTCTGCTTAGTGTCCCCAGAGTCAGAACTAAACATGCAGAAGCAGCATTCAGTTTTTATTCACCAAATATTTGGAACAAGCTCCCAGAAACCTGCAGGACCAACTCCAACTCTGAGTTCTTTTAAATCAAAGCATAAAACTTTCCTGTTTGCTGCTGCCTTTTATTAAACCAGATATAATGATCTTATATACTGCACTAGAGCTTTTACTCTTGTGTGTTATACTCTATTTTAGCTTCTATCCTATAGCTTTTATTTTTAGCTTGTTTTTATTTTCTAATCTTTAATGTTTTTATATTTTTATAACTGTTTTAATTATGTCTTAATGTTCTTGAATGTTTATGTAAAGCACTTTGAATTGCCCTGTTGCTGAAATGTGCTCTACAAATAAAGCTGCCTTGCCTTGCCTTAATGCTAATCTCCAATTAGTTAGATAAGTTAGCACTAATTGGTGATTCCCTGCACTATACTCATTTTTAACAGTCTCTTCTGCACTATATTCACTTTTTTAATAGTCCTGTATCACAGCTGTTACCCTGCACTATATTCACTTTTAACAGTTTTCTTCATCTCCTTGTATTTTTATATCTGGTATATTTTTTTGTACTTTGTACTTTGCACTACTAACTTTTTTACTGCCTTTTTACTAACATGTTTTGCACTATGGAACTGTGATGCTGGAAACTTGAATTTCCCTCGGGATCAATAAAGTTACTATCTATCTATCTATCTATCTATCTATCTATCTATCCATCTATCCATCTATCCATCTAAGCTAGCACTCATATTAAACTTTGAATTATAAAGTTATACTCACTCATCCAGTGTCCTCCGCTGGTTTTTGCCGATAGCAGTCATGTCGTGTTCAATGTTGAGATGAGGTTTTCTGCTGATGAGCTTGTCGATAGTCTGGAAGCTGACGGAGCCGTTGAGGTGAGCATGAAGCTCCTGTTAACACAATGACGTCAGCATGTAACTCAGGGGTCAGCAACCTTTACTATCAAAAGAGCCATTTTAGGCAAAAATAATAAAAGAAAATCTGTCTGGAGCCGCAAAACATTTGAGCATTGTGATGAAGGTAACAGTTTATAGTCTAAGTATATACTATATAAGTCTAATGCAGTGAGGGCCAAAGTGCAAATGTACTACGGAGTATTAGGGCCACACTGAGGGGAAAAACATCTGAGATTTCCAGAAAAAAAGTTGTAATATTACGAGAAAGAAAATCGTAATATTATGAGAATAAAGTCATAACTTTATGAAAATAAAGTCGTAATGTTACGAGAATAATGTCGTAATATTATGAGAATAAAGTCATAACTTTACAAGAATAAATTCCTAACTTTATGAGAATAAAGTTATAACTTTGCGAGAATAAAGTCGTAACTTTACGAGAAAAAAGTCGTAATATGAGAATAAAGTGGTAATATTATGAGAATAAAGTCATACCTTTACGAAAAAAAGTCATAACTTTATGAAAATAAAGTCGTAACTTTACGAGAAAAAAGCCATAACTTTACGAGAATAAAGTCGTAACTTTATGAGAATAAAGTGGTAATATTATGAAAATAAAGTGGTAATATTATGAGAATAAAGTGGTAATATTATGAAAATAAAGTGGTAATATTATGAGAATAAAGTGGTAACATTATGAGAAGTCATACCTTTACGAGAATAAAGTCATAACTTTCTGAGAATAAAGTCGTAATTTTATGAGTGTAAAGTCATAACTTTCTGAGAATAAAGTCGTAATATTATGAGAGTAAAGTCATAACTTTACAAAAATAAAGTCATAACTTTACGAGAATAAAGTCGTAACTTTATGAGAATAAAGTGGTAATATTATGAAAATAAAGTGGTAATATTATGAGAATAAAGTGGTAATATTATGAGAATAAAGTCATAACTTTATGAAATAAAGTTGTAATGTTACGAGAATAATGTCGTAATATTATGAGAATAAAGTCATAACTTTACAAGAATAAATTCCTAACTTTATGAGAATAAAGTTATAACTTTGCGAGAATAAAGTCGTAACTTTGCGAGAATAAAGTCATAACTCTATGAGAATAAAGTCGTAACTTTACGAGAAAAAAGTCATAACTCTATGAGAATAAAGTCGTAACTTTATGAGAATAAAGTCGTAACTTTATGAGAATAAAGTCGTAATATTATGAGAATAAAGTGGTAATATTATGAGAATAAAGTCATACCTTTACGAAAAAAAGTCATAACTTTATGAAAATAAAGTCGTAACTTTACGAGAAAAAAGCCATAACTTTACGAGAATAAAGTCGTAACTTTATGAGAATAAAGTGGTAATATTATGAGAATAAAGTGGTAATATTATGAAAATAAAGTGGTAATATTATGAGAATAAAGTGGTAATATTATGAAAATAAAGTGGTAATATTATGAGAATAAAGTGGTAACATTATGAGAATAAAGTCATACCTTTACGAGAATAAAGTCATAACTTTCTGAGAATAAAGTCGTAATATTATGAGAGTAAAGTCATAACTTTACAAAAATAAAGTCATAACTTTATGAGAATAAAGTCGTAATATTATGAGAAAAAAAGAAAATAACGTAAAATTTCTACTTTATATTATAACTTTATTCTCATAATTTTACGACTTTTATTCTCATAAACCTATGACTTTATTCTTGTAATATTATGACTTTATTCTTGTAATATTATGACTTTATTCTTGTAAACTCAGATTATGTTTTTATTCTCCGTCGTACCGTTTAGAGCTACAACAATGATAAATAACCGCCGCAGGTTGCTAAGAGACCGCTGGGTTAAGCTAACGTTAGCATGTAGCTAGCGTAAACTAGTATACATGTTATCTCATGTTAACAGACATGTTTCCATCTTTAAACTCCTCCGACTCTCTTCTCTTCTAATCATCTATCAATATACTCTTGTGACTTACCACTTTCGGCAGCTCCCGATAGAAGACATCGACCTCATTGTCCATGTCTAGAGTTAAACAGTTAAACCTCCGAGGCCTCTGATCCGAGACAACAAGCTGGACCCCTTGTTTTGAGGACACATTTAACTGTAACACCACCGAGTGCAACACAGAAATAAGCCCCCCTGTGTACACAGTGGATTCCCCTCGTCAAAGGTTCCGTAGCTATTTTTTTCTTTTTTTTTTTTAAACAAAAAAAACATAATACAGTGGGATAATATACATCACACTAGACAAAGATAGTACAAAACATACTGATATTAAGTGTCTTTAAATTAAAAGTCATAGTATAGTACTTTGAAAAAAGTAAAAGAAAAAAGTCATAGTATAGTATATCGAAAAACTCAGTATAGTAAGTGGATAAAAAGTTAGAAAAAAAAATTATAGTACAGTATGTCGAAAAAAGTTTTTTAAAAAAGTGATAGTATAGTATGTCGAAATTTTTTTAAATAAGGCATAGTGTAGTATGTTGCAGAAGGTTAAAAAAAGTGATACTATAGTATGTCAAAAAAAGTTAAAAAATAAAGTCAGTATAGTATGTCTAAAAAAAAATAGTATGTAGAAAAAAATATATATATATAGTATAGTATGTCGAAAAAAGTTAAAAATAAAGTCAGTATAGTATGTCGAAAAAAAAAATAGTATGTAAAAAAAAAAAGGTCGTAGAATAGTATGTCGAAAAAAACTAAAAAAAGTCATAGTATAGTAAGCATAGTATGTCGAAAAAAAGTCACAGTACAGAAAGTCTAAAAACAAAATCGGAAAAAGTCATATTATTTTATTTTATTTTTTTTTTATTAACTTTTCTCGACATGTATAAACATGTCGAGAAAAGTAAAAAAAAAAAAAAAAGGCACACCATAGTATCTCGAAAAGTATATTATATTATATAGTATATTACGTCAAAACATGGTCATAGTATAGTATGGTCGAAAAAGGTTTAAAAAAAAAAAAAATTCAAAATAGTACAAAAATATTACAAACCATACAGATATTAAGTGTCTTGATAGCCTTTTTGTTAATCGAATTACAAAGTAGTTTCACATATTGCTTAACATCCTTCAGGTAAACTACCCAAATACAGTTTTTAATTGTTAAATTAACATTCATCATTAATAAAAAAGAAAAATGCCATCATTATCAAATTCATTATAATTTATAAACTTTTCCTGGGTTTTTTAATGAACCAAACACCACATATTCCCATCATAATGTAAAGTCCTTAAAGATATGATAAATATTAATTATGGCTTCTGTCTTTAATTCCTTTAAGCCATATTTCCATCACCAAGAAATGTATATATATATATATATATATATACTGTATGTCTTTTTTTCTGCATGTAGTGATTGGCAGGGTAATATTTCTGAATAATTTTGAAAGACACCTCCTTAAGCTTAGTCACAATTAGGTATTTATGGGGAAGCATCCAGAGCTTCCAGGTTCCACTACTTCTGCTGAAATAAAAGCTTTGCAGTGCCATTCAATTCTCACTTCAGAAGTTACAAAAATGAAAACTAATGTTATGCAAGACTTTTCTTTCCCCTTTAAAGATATCTTTGGTCTTTCTACGTGATAAAGACAATGACTTGTATTTCCTTATTAATTTGTTTCTTTTTGGTGGCAAAGTTTCATATTCACAAATGTAAATTTTGTTTGCTGTTTATTTGAAAGAAACAGAAAATTATATTAAATATATAGCTACTTTCTCACCCTCCTTAAATAAGAAAGCTCATCCATTGATGGCACTGTTGCCTTTTTTGTAAACTGCACTGGATTTACAGCAATAACGTTTATTAAAACGTTGCAATGCTGAAAGAAAAGTAGCCCACCATGTGACTACAGCTTGTAAATATTGGTATTTTGACTTATTTTAAAAACAAATGTTGTGCTTTATTTAACTTTACTATATTAATCTAATGTCTGTAATTATCTAGTTTCTTTGCAGAGCAAAGCTTTTTATGCAAAACACACAATCATAGTCCATAAAATATAAGTGGTGGAAGTAGAAAGTAACAAAAAATACCTCCAAATTGTTCTGGTACCAATTGTAAGTACAGTATTTGAGGAATATTAAAGTAGGCTTTTACAGACGTTTAAATTACAATTTACTACTTCCAAATTAAATAGCAAATACTTTGAATTTTACAATTTAATAAAAAAAAAAAAGGATGCTAAAAAAGAAATTTTCAAAATGTAATATTTTTTTATTTTTGAAAAAATGGCAGCACAGTACATTTATTAACATTCTCCTTTTCTCATTACATACAAAATCCAGAAAATTTGGTCAAATCCAAAGATTCCCAAAATAAAACATTTATCAATGTCGAATGGAAAATTCTGTACATGGAAATGATCTCTACATGACTGAGCTGAATGGTGTTATTATATCAGTAGTAAAGGTGACATTTGTCCAAACTTGTGCTTCTTTATTTGACTTATAGGGATCCAAACACATTTAAAATTAGATAGCAATGAAAAAATAGAGCTGCATAATTATAGTTATATTAACTTAAGTCCATTTAACAAAATAATCCAACATTCATGCAAAAAAGTGTACCTGGAAACTATAAAAAAAATAATACAGCAAGTAATGATGTATCAAGACTGTTCCTACTTTTGAAGCGTCTTTCCTCTTTAAACGGATACCATGGATTCAGTCAACTCAAATTTAATTACGGTTTACTCTACCTGTTCATAAAATGTAATGATGCCACCAATATGACCAAGGATATCAACATAAAGGACATAAAATATATTTAAAAAAACAGGTCATGGCACTGTGGCTCTGAGGCAGCACTGTGTTCTAAAGAAAGACTCGTCGATATGACAGTTAATCATTCACTCTTGATAACCGAGCGCAGAAAGACTCACTAGAGCGACTGAGCCAGTAATTACGAATTACTGCAACAACCTGAGGTGAGAATGACGCTAAGAAACATAAACGTTGACAGTTTTAATTAACGGTTCGTGGACGATGGGTGAATGCAAACTTTGTCGTGAACTTTGCAAAATAAAACAGTCCTTTGAAATCAATTTTTTCCCTCCTAGGTTATGGTCCAAGTGGTCAAAATGAAGGAGGCGGAAAGTCACTCTTTGGGTCTGTTCTGTCTCAGTGTTTTTTCATCCCTTGGTTGATATGTTGTAGCCACTCCTTCAACATTTGAAAGCTTGGTCGAGCAGCAGGATCCAGGTTCCAGCACTGTTTCATGATGTTATACACCACTTCAGGACAGCCCTCTGGACAGTCCATTTTGTATCCCTTCTCCACTCGAGGCACAACATCTTTTAATGGCTACAGAATGGAAAAAGTTGTTGATAGAAAACATAAATTACTTCAAAATAAAAACTACTATTCTGTATCAGACAAGGAGGATTTGAGGCAAGCGATGTGACTGGTCAGAAACAGTCGACACATTAAAGAACACAGTATATACAGTACTTTTTCTTAACAAAAAATAGATTTTTGTCACATTTGCAATAAAGAGGATTGTAGTTTAGAGTCTCTTTTTTATCCTGCTTAATTTCCAGTATGTACATTACCACAAAGAAAACCTTTTTTAGATGGTATAGATATTGTAAATTTTTAGGTTATATAAAAGTCACACCAACATTGTACCCTTAAGTAAGATAAACTACGCATTCTCAAGTATTACTGCAATAGGAAAGAGTCTAGACTCTAAATGCATTGCTGATTAATCTCCTTCTTAAATCAAAGCTCTAAATCCTCCTTAATATTTTCTGTATGCCTCTTTCCAAAAATATATAGATACTTACAATTCTCGGGTAAGGCACTCGGCCAAAAGAGTAAATCTCCCAAAGCAAAATACCGTAGCTCCAAACGTCTGATTTGGTGGAAAATTTCTATTGATTGAGAGAAAAACACACATGTAAGAGTTTATTTCAATCAGTTGGAGCTACACAAGGCAACAGTCCCTGTAAACAATGGTGTACCTTTTCTCTGAGGGCCTCCGGCGATGTCCATTTCACAGGCAGCTTAGCAGTGTCCTGAGTGGAAGAGGCCTCTTTGGTCAGACCGAAGTCACTGACTTTGGCCAAGTTGTCTTCCGACACAAGAACGTTGCGGGCTGCTAAGTCTCGGTGGACAAAGTTATTGACTTCCAGGTACTCCATGGCTTCACAGACGTCTCTGTAAAAGTACAAGAAAAGACAGTGAAGGATTTTTCTCTTTAAACTCAATCCTGGGATTAAAAACATGCAGTACAAATTTCCTGATGATGCAATAAAACATGGACAATCTTAAAGGGTACACTGGAGTTGTTTTGCAAATAAACATGGTTTAGTTTACATTCAGTGTTTCTCGCCCACAATGTGTTGCATGCATCTCAAACTTCATGAAACATTTGCTGTTTGTTTTTTCTCGTTTTCTCCTCTTTTACTGGTGCATTGCTGCCTTTTACACTTCTAACCGTCACCAAATTATGTGGAATTGCATGAAGCCGAGAGACATCATACAGCTGTTCTTGTCCCTGTTCTTTGGTAATAATGGTTCGTTTTTGAGGTAGGCCTACATGCGAGTGTATTTTACAAATACAATCCGTAATTTGACATACAGAGCACAAAATATAAAAAAATCAGGGAGCCGCTCATCAAAACATTGCTCCACAGTGCCTCTAGTGATCAAAAACTCCACAGTCTACCTTTAAAACAGCATAATTGTAGATATTATAGACATACTGCAGTCATACGCACAGTGCAAAATTAAGGAGAGCATCTCCACCAAGTACCGTCCGGCCTCTGGAACGTAAGTAGTCAACCAAACAGCCCTGAAAACAAAAAAACAAGTGACATCTTTATAACAGTACACTGGATTAGGGCTGCAATTAACGTTTATTTTCATTGTCGATTAACCGGTCATTTATTTTGTTAATTAATCGATTAGTTGTTTTGTCTATAAAATGTCCATAAATTGTGAAAAATGCTGATGAGTGTTTCCTAAAGCCCAAGATGACGTCCTCAAATGTCTTGTTTACTCAAAGATATTCAGTTTATTGTCATAGAGGAGTAAAGAAACCATACAAAATATTCACATTTAAGAAGCTGGTATCAAAGAATTTAGACTTCTTCTAAATAATGTACTCACACGATTAATCAATGATCAAAATAGTTGGCGATTAATTTAATAGTTGACAACAAATCGATTAATCTTTGCAGCTCTACATTGGATGTTGACAAATAATCATACTGACAGTCTGCCACCTACCTTGGCCATGTACTCAGTAACTATATACAGACTCCCTTTCTCCTCTACAATCACTCCGAGCAGCTGCACCAGGTTATCGTGCCGTAGTTGCCTGAGGACAGAGAGGAGCACACAGACGTGTTATGCAGTTTACATGTTACTTGTTTATTCATGTTTCTGAAAAAATCCCCACTGTGATAACATATGTGATTTTCCTTACGTCATGACAGAAGCCTCTTCAATAAAGGCCTGTGCTGTAGCATCATGTTTTATGCACTTCACAGCTACTTTAGTCCCTCTGTAGTCTCCCACCATGACATCTGGAAGGATCACAAACAATAACAATGAACTGTTAACTCACATTCAACAGTACTTTTATTTAACCATCTTCCTGATACAAATCCAACAACACAAATAACAAAAACCTTCACTTGAACCATACTGGACATATGTTATGAATAATGTAGTTTAGCAAGTTTGCATGGTTAATGTTTCACTTGACTTTTATCAAAACCTTTGTACAAATTCTATACAGAAAAATGTTAAGTTAATGCTCAAGTTTTACCTATACTTGTAATATTTTTGATAATAGATTAATCAGTTTGAGTAATTTTCTAAAGAAAAAAAGAAAAATTCTCTGATTCAAGCTTCTTAAATGTGAATATTTTGCGGTTTCTTTACTCCTCTATGACAGTAAACTGAATATCTTTGAGTTGTGGACAGTTGTGTCTTGGGCTTTGGGAAACACTGATCGACATTTTTCACCATTTTCTGACATTTTATAGACCAAACAACTAATCAATTAATCAAGAAAATAATCGTCAGATTAATCGACAATGACAATAATCATTGTTGCAGCCCTAATCTGACCTCTGTAACATGTAAACAATAAAATAAAATTAGGTCACTTGTACTTGCCTCCAAACTCTCCTTTTCCAATGACCTGCTGCAGCTTGAGGTCTTTTCTGTTCATCGACCAGCCACCTGTTGGTCATTTAAAGAGGAAAAAACATAACAGGCCCATACATGCTTCTCATAAACAAAAAAAGCTACAATGACGTGGTTGCATAAATTGTAAAGGAGTGACAAAATGAGACTTACTCCTGGAAAACTCATCCTGAGCGGCCACCGACCCCTCCTCCACCTTTGGTTTTATTAGTTTGGTGCACAGGCCATCGGCATCTTTGGTGTAGTGCTACAAAGAAAGCTTATATTTTATGGAATATTTAAGCATATAACTGTACCGCCTTTCTGAACACTAAGAGAGCTTCAATAAATATACATATCACAGAAAAGCACCACAGTTTAGGGGCAATAAAACTCAGCGAGCAGTGTTTCAGAATGACCAAGGGAGGGCTGTAAAGTCAAATTACCAAAACATGTAATGGAGGACTGACCAGGTTTCCTCTTAAATAGGCCTGACTACAATTACTCATACTCATACTCCTCTCTTTTACTCTGTAGAATATACTGTATTTAGTAAGCTTTGGTTCAAAATAAGCTTGTTTAAAAGGGGAAAAGGACTCAGTCTGAGAGTAAAAGGCCATGTGTCTTTTTGAGGTTAGGACTCTGCACCTCAGCACACTGTTCACTCTTCCTCTTTGACACTTCCTGTTCATTATTTGTTCCAGGAACTGTATGTGGTCTATGAGGTAGCGCAGAGACGCTGGGCTCTAAAACAGGAAAATGAAACAAACATACAGTAGACGAAAGCTTGATATAGCACCAGAACAAAACTAGAAACCCCTCATCTTATTTATAAACCAAAAACTAATTTCAGTGTCTTACCTCAACCAGCTGCATGAGGTTTTCAAAGAACCCCTCGTCATCGATGGTGAGTTTGCCGCTGGAGTAGATGATGCGGTAGTGCTCCACCTTGCTTTCGCAGCTCACACACAGAGTGTAGTCGCCGGGGAAGTTGGTGCTCTCTCGCACCAAGAACAGGCCGGTTTCATGAGGGTGAAGCAACTGCTCGGCCTGGTCCCGCGTTATCTTCCCATGAAACCATCTGGGGGTGAGAGAGAGGTAAAAACATCTATAAAAAGAGACCATAACAACGCTCTCACCAAGACTAATCTAATCACTGTGAATTAAAAAACAACAATCCTGAAAATGATGACAAGTTATACATTTTAGAAACAAAATGATTGAGATCTACTTGGACCCTTTCTGCAGACGTTCGTCTGTTTGCATCAAGCATATTACAGGTACACTCAGTTGCCAGTTTATTAGGTGGACAAATCCAAAACTTATGCAGTCTAATACAACAGTACTGCAATAAATCTGCCCTTCATGAAATTTATAATGTCCAGTTTTAGAGCAGTATTAGTTCAACTGTATGGTCATTTTGGCAGCTACATGTATAGTGCTGTTGAATTAAACCACATTATACAGATACTGAGAAGTGTTTATAATATTTTGTCCATCCTATTTTTATCAATGCAATGAGGGGAGACTAAATATTAGAGACAGTACTAAGTATAACACAGTTACTCGGTATAATACAGTTCAACAGTACTGCAAACAACAGCCACCAAAATGAGCATTAATTTGTAATTATTTTAACAAAGTATATCCTCTGTCAGCACTGGAATGGATACCTTTAAGAGGTATTAATCAGACCGACATCAGTGTGTAAAAGCAGTGAAGGTCTAATCTGAATTACTATGGAAACACTGCTAGGATCCAGTTGGGGCCTGTGTTGCTGATTATTTTCCATTAGCCTTTGATACATTTTCATCTTTCTTTGTTCAATACACTTCATAATGTTAATTTATCAACCTTAAATGGGCCCTTAATGCGAACAAAACAAACACTGTTCTGGAGATCAAGAGGAATAGATTTGCATATCCACTGTGACCAGTTCTATTATTGACAGCATGTACAATAAATTCATTTGCATCTGGCTCCATGAGAAAGTTTCATTTAAATATCACAAACAAAACCTCATTTCCCACAGAAACAGAAGCAGCTTCCCTCTGGTGTACAGGAAGAGGAGTTTTCCTTTCAGTTCTGTATTACAGGTATTTAATATCTTACATACTTTACATACTGCTGCCTCCACTCAGAGGCTTAGATCCCCTTTACCATTCTACTCTCACATTCATGACTGGTGATATTTACAATAATGAGAAAACGGCATTTTATATGATAAGATCAGTTGGTGTTCCTTCCTTGTGTGTTACATAGTTTTTTGTACATGTAAAAGGTTTGCAAAGTTACAAAGCCCAAAGGGAGTTACTCTCCCCCACAGAAACACTGCTCCTGAAACGCCTTGCTTCAAGTCCCGCCTTTTCTTCCGTAACGTGGTGATGTCACCAAGTAACACATTTGCATAATAACTGCCTAGCAATTAGTTTGGCACACCCTCATACAAAGCTAGTTAGAGCGGAGCTGGAGCGGACTCCAAAGAGTTTGACAGAGAGAGAAAAGAGGTGCTGCAGCATGACCAGTTTAAGAAAATGTTCTAGTAGAAACCCAAAATACAAGTATGAACCTGAAAATAAACATAATAGGTCCTCTTTAATATAATTTTTCAGTGTAACTGTAAACAATATGTTGCTGTACAAGAGAACGGACGCTCAGCCACACTGTTCTGTATGTATAAATAATAGCGTTGTCCACGACCAAAGCAATTCCTAGTGGACTAACACACTCGATTTTATCAACTAATCGATTAGTTGATTTAATCGACAGATCTGTAAAACTGAGTTTCTCCACAAAGAATCACACAAAAGCACCACTTTAAATCTTGTGTTTACCAGAGATGTGCTCATAAGTTTCTTGGAAACAAGTCATTCAGCATGAAAAAAGCATAAATAAAATTACTTATCGACTAAAGAAATCGTAGTTGACTAAGACCCAAGCCAAAAAGTGATGATTTAAGGTCAATAGTGGTTAGATGAAGCTAAGAGTAGCTCAAGTAGGGCTGTTATGTCTTCCTAATGGCTATATTTTGTCATGTTATGTTTCATATTACCTTTCTTTGTGCGTTTTGTTTGCCACTGGTTGTTGTTGTCTTGGTAGGTTTGTCTTCATGAAGTTATTCGAGACATAATTTTGTGATCAAGGGCTCTATAAATAAACCTGTCATTCACTCACATGTTCACGGAAACCCGTCATGTGGACAAACGGGGAGATTTTTGAGATTGCTTCAGTCTGAGATAGAAAAGAAACAACAGGAAACTACGCAGAGTTCAAGCAGCGCTGAGCTGGAAACAGACACAAGTGCACTGCAATTACAACACAGCCCGACCCAACTGTGGTCTCCATTCACATAACTACGGCGTCACTGCCACGACAAATAGCCCATAGGAAGTTATTTTAGCCATCGCTTCAGACACCACACAAAGCTAGTGTGGTGGCAACTTCTGAGATATAGACACAAGATCCTGTTTTCTTTGAAACGTGATCATCAGAACTAACTAAACCATGATAAACTGTGTACTCACGGCATTAGACTCAGCTTGCCACCAAATTTCACACCTTCTCTTTTCTGAACATAGTTGGCTGGAATTGTCCCCTCGCGACCTGCAGAGTTTTTGGCTTTGTACCAGTTTGGATCCTGAAACACAAAATGTCAGAAATTGTTAAAATGAAATATTAGTGTGGATTAGGAAACATAATTATGAGGTCATTCTATGTGTTTTAATATCTACAAACAACTGCATGAGAACTCAGAAGCAAAACTACGTGAGGGATTATGAGCAGCGAGCCGGTCGTTGTGGTGAAATAAACCCTGACAGGGCGATGCGCCACCCTGACGTCTTGCATTGCCCTGAACAATAATAAATATATACATACATTTGCATAAAGCAAGCATATTTGCCCACTCCCTTGTTGATAAGAGTATTAAATACTTGACAAATCTCCATTTAAGGTACATTTTGAACAGATTAACATACATTACAATTAAATATTTTAATCAATTGACAGCCCTAATAGGAACATGAGATATTACCTTTGTGACAATAATAATAGACAACACATCTCCTTTGTCGAAGGGCAGGTCCTGCTCTGATGTGCCTTTAAAGTTGTACCTGGCCACACACTCTGTGCCCTGTGGCCATGGAGCCTACGGGAATATGGGCACATCATTAATTAGTAAACAAATGTCTTGTAAATTACTCATCAGACATGTCTCAATGTGTATCTGACATGCACATAATCTGGAGGCCGAACTTACCTGGGCCTCTGTCATGGTGAGGCGGTTCAATCCTCTCACAGTTTATGTCTTCTTGCTGCTACCATCAGAGCTGGTAAACACGCACACACATTCAGTACCTAAGAGGAGAAACATAATTTAATCGGTACGACGCCCTTGCTTCAAAGATATTCACTTAACCACAAAACAAATTCTCAGGGAGTTTGCTGTGTAGGTGTGAACGTTAATTTGTATAGTAAACAAGTCAGCTATTGTCAGAACGCACTAGAGTAGCTTCAGATCAGACAGTGTCAGTAAAAATAACTCGCCGATACAGAAAGCAGAACTAACAAGTCTTTTTTTAAATCACACTTTCACAACTTGGGCAGAATGTTTCCATGATGCAGGATAACAGTATATGTATATAAAGACAAGGCATCAGTGTGCTGGTGGATAATAACTCAAGTATATTTCGGGATAATATTCTAGCTGATGAATAAAAAGCAGATCTACTTTGTCTTCTATATAGGTTCATTTTGACCAAAAATTGACACACACTGGTTCTCCAGCTAAGCCCCAATGACTGGCCCTGGTAGGAATCGAGATAGCTCTCTTAAGTGCTGGAATGCAAACTTGTGGTGAGATCTGACCATGCTCGAGGGACTCATCCAGCCCAACGTTTCTTTACGTCAATAAAGCAGCCACTGCAACTGTAACCTTAGGCCTGACTCACCCAGGGGCAGCGTTTCCATGATACGTGCACAACAAATCAGAGCAGAGGCGTTATAAACGAAATGATGACCTATGGATGAAGTCATGCTCAACATCCCCCCTCTCAATCCTCCCAAAACCCCACTTCCTCTCTTCCTGTATCAGTTCCCATGGAGAGGTGGCGGGGCTCAATGGTCAGAGCTCAGGGAAAATCCTGGCTCTGATAGATCTGTCGCTTTACATGGGGTCACATCCTCCGACATGTCCACTACTATGCAGTCCATTTCCTGTATGGATTAGTGTGAAGGTCTTAGAAACATGACAACAGATACACTGCTGATATCACTCTCCAAGCATTTAAATAAATGACCGGCCTCTTCACAGACACCAAATGTGAGAGTGAAAAATCATCATCTGGAACTGTCATCACTCGGTATGACGAGGATGAGAGGGATGCTGTCCCCCATGGAGTACTGCAGCTGTCTATCTGGACTCATTTCCCACGCCCATCATCAACCCAGCAACGACACCCGCCCCATTCTGCATCCGCTCATCACAAACCCATCTTTTCTAGGTTACACTTTGACATTTCACACTGGGCAGAAGGTCATAACAGGAAAAGAAGACTAAAAGTCTGAAGTCATAATAGCGGAGCTTTGAGGTTGTAATGCTTATTGTGAAGAAAACCAAACCAATCTTGTGGCCTCTCAGACGACCCCTCTAGGATATCCCGACCCCCAGGTTGGAAACCTCTGTCTGACATAAAGAGCAGTGGTGGAAAGTAAGTAAGTATATTTACTCAATTCTGAGTTATTATTTGTACCTCCTTTGATCTTAATTGTATGCTACTTTATACTCTTTATTCCACTACATGTACTTGGCACTTAGTTACTTGTTACTTTACAGAATAAGATCTAAAAAACCTATAATGAGCATATAAAATATTATGCATTGTTATACAGTAAATTAAACAGTATAAAGAACGAGTAAAATTAGCTCTACCAAAACCAGCTACAACCTAAAAATACAACATACATGTTACTATATCAATAATAATGATCTAAAAGTATAATGTATAATAATGAAAAAACAATAGAGTCCATTTTAGCTGCATAGTCAGTACTTTACTTTTATACTTGAAGTACATTTTAGTGATATTACTTATGTACTTTTACTTGTACCTGAGTATACTTTTATTGTGGTATTGCTACTTTTACTTAGGGACAATGTGTAACATTTAGGGGGATCTATTGGCAGAAATGGAATATAATATTAATAAATTTGTTTTCTTTAGTGTATAATCACCTGAAAATAGCCATTTATATCTACATAGGGAGTGGGTCCTCTTCACGGAGCCAACCGTCATGTTTCTACAGTAGCCCAGAACGGACAAACCAAACACTGGCTCTAGATAGGGACATTCGCGTTTTTGCGCCGGCCACCATAGTTCTCCAACACACTTGGCACAAGGAAGAAGTTTCAGTTGGTTTCAATCTGCAACTTCACCACTAGATGTCGCAAGATCCTACACATTGGACCTTTAAGTAAAATATCGTAACACTTCTTCCACCATTGATAAAGAGTCGGGGGATCACCAAAGTTTAACAAAGACCATGTATGTCTGCACCAAATTGCATGATAATCTATCCAACGGTTGACGAGACATTTCACTCTGAATCACAAATGTCAACCTGCTGGTGGTGCTAGAGGTAAAGTCAGGGGATCATTAAAGTCAGTAAGAATCATCCTGTGGGGAATCATAGACTGTATATAAGAAGTAGACGTAGGCACAGTGACGTCACCCATTGGTTTGTGGACTACGGTTTTGAAGCCTCAAGTCGGCAATTTGGCCGTTGCCATCTTGGCTATTTGCAACTAGAAGTGACGCAAGACGGTGGACAACCGAACGCTGAGTAAGACACCAAAATGTTACAATTAACTTTCATGAACTGAAAACACACTGTGAAAGGGTTAAAAGTTCTAAGACGAAAACACGGACAACGCCGTGGTATCGACCTGTCAATCACAAGGTAGCCACACCCTAAAGCATCCCCTGCTTTATGGTCTATTTTACTCTAAACGGGACCATAATTTACTAAATGAACATCAGGCTGTATTGAAGAAGACTTGAAACTAGCGATTGAGACCATAAACTCATGTTTACAATGTTTACTGAGGTAATAAATCAAGTGAGAAGTAGGCTCATTTTCTCATAGACTTCTATACAATCTGATTTCTTTTTGCAACCAGAGGAGTCGCCCCCTGCTGGCTATTAGAAAGAATGACAGTTTAAGGTACTACCGCATTGGCTTCACTTTTCAGACCCAGAGGTAGCCCACTGGTCTGGACCAAAGTGGTGGACTGACCGACAATGCCATCCCTAGAGCCATGATGCTAGCGTGGCTAGGTGAGAAGTCAAATCTAAAATCTCAGTAGGTGTTATAACTCAAGCAGGATATCACACTCATGATGCTCTGAAAACTCTGTCTGGGCAGAGTCCTTGGTGAAGGAGCAAAGTGATCTCACCATGTGAGGAATGGATCAATAGAGCCAAGGCCGACACACAAGAAGCACTTTTTAATTCCTCTTTTTTGGGACAGTGAATGCATCTCAGCAGCAGGCCACCAGCAGCTGACTGAATGGGACAGGACTCAGTCTGTCATGGTGTCACATTGCCATTTCCAGAGAGCTCGACATGGAACCACAGCTTGCTCTTTTCGGGAGGCGGACAAGGCTAGCATTGTGAGTCGGTTGAGTCTCTACTGACCCCTGGGCTTCTACTGACCTCTCTCTCATTGAGAAGTCTATCATCATCGGTCTGTCCAGTGAGTAGCTTTAAGTGCAGCAATGCTTCAGTTCTGCAGGTTTGGACATATGAACTTCACGCTTTATTCAGCGAGTACAATCAACATGTGTCTTCTGCTCTGTTAGTATCACGTGAATTATTTTTTTAAACATAGACAAATATAGCCTCATACTTAACGATGCCATGATACAGAGATTGCGATCTGTGAATTACTACATCCGATTGAGATATTGTTTTCTACAGAAGAAGCGATGCATGACATAAGCTACTGAAAGCAACAGGAAACCAGCAAACTGTAAGTGAAGTCAGGGAAGAGCACAAACTTACTCCAAATGTAACAAGCCACCAATAAGTAGAGGTGTCACATTCAAACAAAGCTCATGTAGCTATTATAATCCAATTTGGCATATTCTTGGCATCCATAACAATCCTATTGTTCAAACCAAACCGGTTGATCAACATTTGACTCGTTTTCTCTCGTCTTGTGCAAGCCACTCGTAGTCTAAACTGTACAAATTCAGCGGCAGCCTGACTGCACGAAGCAAGACAGGACAGGAATGTAGAAATGTCTACTTTGGTCGTGTTTAAATCTGCCACTCCCTCGTCTATCTGCAGAGGTGAGAATGCTGATAATGCAAGGTGTTGCAAAACTGCTGAGATATAATGAAGTGAGGATGGCTGGACGTCCTGTGTGGACTGATTTTTCAAATTCGTCACTCAAAAACAGCATCATCATCTAAAGAATAACAGGGCATCTTCAAACAAATATCCTCAGGCATGGAAAGCAACAAAGTGCATTTACTCAAGAACTGTACTTAAGTGGAATTTTGAGGTATAGTTGTATTGTACTTGAGCAATTTTAGGCTACTTTATACTTCTACTCCACTACATTTGAGAGGGAAATATTGCAGTTTTTACTCCACTACATTTATCTGACAGCCAGAGTGATTCGTTACATTTCAGATTAAAATTTGACATAAAAGAAGTCAAATAAACTGCCTTGTTAACGTTTAAATCAGTGGCTCCAATTCGTTTTGGTTCATGACCCCCTTACAAAGAAGCAGTGTCTACTTGGGGCCCCTTGTCACATTTGACGAGTTGTTAGTAGTTCCACCAAAGAGACATTTCCCCTCTTAAAATGACGATGGTGATATGACAAGATGGTTTCATTTAAATAAGTATTCATGGCACAAAGTCCCAAAAATAATTTATAAAAATGTTTATATCCGGCCCAGTCTCATTCCAAGGGCGTAAAAGAAAAAAGCTTTGTCATGGTCGTCGGCGTTCGATACCGCCGCACCCGGCACCCTTTAGCGGCAGTATGAGACACACCAGGCTTTCCATTAACTACAACGTAAACCCATCCACGGCAACATAAAACACTCGCAACACAATGTTGTTTTTTCCTAATCCTAACTAAGTGGTGTTATTGCCTGAACTTAAGCAAGTGTTTTTGTTTAATTCACAACATTGAGCACGTGTTTACTGCGACCGAAAAACGACGCCGAGGGGTCTAACAAAGTGTCAGTATGTGACGAGTTGGGATGAGATGAGATTTTTCTCGTGACCTTTTGAAGGGGCCTGACCCCTACGTTGGGAATCACCGGATGAAATTTAATACTATATAAAGTAGTAAAAACTAGCACCACCTCAATCAGCTACAACTTTAAAATGCTGCTTACACATTGATGCATCAATATTAACAATATATCAGTCACATGAGCCATTTATTTATGTAACAAGTACTTTTACTTTTGATACTTTGGGTGTAATTTGCTGATAGTACTTCTGTGCTTTTACTTAAGTAGGATTTTGAATGCAGGACTGTATTCTCATATTAATGTATTGATATTACTTAAGTAAAGGATCTGAATACTTCTTCCACCACTGGATATCCTGTAGTAAGACTGTCACATGGAGCATCATGTCTGTGTGCTCCTGCATCCCTCCTCTATGTGCAGCAGCAGCAGGGGGTTCTGGGTAATCTGCTGCCCCTCATCCTGACCGTCCAGTCTCAGGACGCTCTGTGAATGCTTTGATGCCTCTGCCCTGTTATCATCACCGTTACAGCAGCAGGGTGACAGGGCCAAGTGCAGCGAGAAGGAAACAATGATTTCTGTCCATATATCCCCCGAGCTTTTATCTGGCAGATACACAAACCAACACACCGAGTGGTGAGAAATGTACAGAAAGAGAACGAGTGCACGCCAACAGTTCACCCAGCTGGGTCTGAAACCTCTGAGGAGGAAATCACCTCTGCCTCCGGGACAACAGCTGGACTCTGGTGAAGCAGCACAGCTCACTGAAGCAACTGCCTGCAGGATATGAGACAGGAAGTACGAGTCCAGCGGTAGGCCCTGCAGCACAAGCCGTCATTGTGTCACTTTAATGACGGTCAATTTTGCCTGTGAGGCTCAGCGATACAAGGCATGACAGCAAATAACAGGGTTAAATAGCCTCCTGTTTATCATAAATAAATAAATACAAAACTCAATACTGAAAAACAAGGCTGTCTTCAGAGCAACAGGAAGAGGAAATCAATGATTGTCAGTCAGGGGGAAATTCCCCATTAATTTGGCATCCAGACAGTACAGTAAACTTTGCATTTTATGCCTATCCAAAGTTCAAACAACACAATGAAGGTCTTGACCCATATCGCACTGTGGTTAAATGATGATTTTACTATGTAAACACGCCATAAAACACCATGTAAGGCAAAGCTGAGCACTAGTGGACAGACACTTCCTTGCTGAGGTGCTATATGCACACACCATGCAGTGCAATGCTGCTCTGCTGATGCAGCCATGCATGACACATTACCGGGTAGCAGGGCATGCTTTGCTGTGGTTTCACCAGCTCCATCACTCTTTACAGTTTTCTCACACTCTAAAAGAGGAGTCCTTTATGGAAGAAGCTCTGAGGCTGTATGTCAGCACAAGACTGGCTTCATACTTTTTAAGAAACTTGCCATCTTAGCCAGAGAGGCATCACCCCGAAACAGACCCAAGAGGTCCGCAGTGGTTCCTCCTGGTTCAATGAACTTTTTTTCTGTTTGGCACATTGGCGGAGTGTCCAAATGTTTTATTAATTGTTTCCTAAGGATGACAGACTAAATGAGAAAGAGCAATAGCAAAACTGAGTGGCATTACCATTTAATAATAAGGCCTCCGCAAGTTACACATCCAGTTTATGTTCTGTTTATCCATTGAAATACTTCCACATAAATTATTTATAGTTATGTACGTTTATCTTTAAAGCAGTAGTGGTTAGAAGAATTGGAGCAAATATGATTAAGAAAAGTTATTTTTAAATGTTTTTAGAAACATCTTGTAGCTGTAAAAGGAGAACGTTTTTGACCAGGCAGCCATGTTGAGATCAGTTGACGAAAAACCAAGCACCGCCTACCAGCCGGCGCAAACTTTCTCATTTTACAGCTAAACTGTACACTACAAGATGTTTCTGAAAACATTGGAGGTGAGAAATAGGCATTACAGTAACAGAATATTGATTCATATTTGATCAGCGCTGCCTAGTTTGACCGTTTGGTCGACAGTTGCCTCCGTTGAATGAACAGCCAATAGGAACGCTCTCTCTCTGAAATGACCTGTTATCGGTCAAAGTCTTCCGTCACGGGCTAGATGTTTTAAAGCCTGAAAACAGAGCCATGAGGAGGTGCAGAAGTCTAGTTTTGTCTCAGAACACTTGAATTACAATATGCTGAAAGGTTAATATGGAATTTGTACCCAATGATGCGGAAACAATATTCCGCCTACTGCAGGTTTAAGCCTTATATGTTAACTTGCACTATGTAATTCTTTGATTCTCATTTTGCTTTTCTTTTGTTTAAATATACATTTTTAATGAGCATTGTTGAAGGGAACATGAGACCCAAGATGTTCATTGCCAACGACCTCTTCGTTTGTATTGTTGTGCATATGAGGAATAAATAAACTTGAAACATTCCCGCAAGTGCAGCCCAGTTTTACAAAGTCAGTAACAAAATGAACTGTCAAAAACTGTCAGGAAGGAAATGTGACTAATCTGATGCAGCACCTTGAGTCAGCAGATAATGATCATTATCAATATGTGTCAGAGCACTATGGAGAGTTGCATGATGCTGCTGCTGCACCCCAAAAGACAGAGGAAGTGGACGAAGGAGGAGGATGTTAATAAGGAAATCACACATTTATTAAGCCTATTTTTACTTTACTGTAAACCACTTTGAGCTGCACTCATCATATAAAAGGAAGTAGAGATAAAAACATTGATATAAGTATTGCCACAGGCTCCAAATGCTTTCTGATAAACTTCATCAGAGCTGTCAGTTACAATAAGATAACATGAAGTGTATACAAGCTGATAACACACAGGTTGGCTGCTCCATTTCAAAATAAAACTCTTACCTGTTTGCAGGCAAAAAAAGCGAGAAGTTTGAGTCAACAACAGGTGATTCAGTTACTGCAGGAAGCAGACAAATCCTCCATTCACGAAATAAATACCAGACAGTTTGATGTCGAAGTGCAAAAAACACATGAAGTCCCGATGAGGAAGTGAGATATCTGCCTCAGGTGACCTGAAACTTCAGCAGCTGCCCGACAGTATTTCAATAAAAACCAGCCAAGACTGTTTCTGTTGGTGCGTCTCCTGTCAACATCATGCGGAAAATGTCGCTTGATATGACGACAATGTAACTTTTACGCACACTTATCATACAAGTGTCGACGCTCCTGTTGGAAAACAATAAAGAGGGTGACAAAAACACGCGATAACTCAGCTGGTTAAATATTGCAGCGGTGAAATAAATGCGATAATTTGAGTCTACTTCAGGCTGTCCCCACTCACTCCTCCTCTTCCCCTCACAAACATTCAAGTTTTTTTTGCCCCACCTTGATTTTTTAGTGCACATGCGCGTTAATGAGGAACTAGTCCGGCTAAAAAAGGATCATTTCAGTCCAAGTTGATGAAGGAATTTGATCATTAATGTTTACAAGAAAAATCCACAAGGTGAAAGCAACTTTGAAAGTTTTGTTTTTTAATGTTTCATTCTGCAGACACATGACACAAGAGGACTGCACAGTATTTGTTTTGCACAAGAAGCCTGACAGTGAACTTCAACCCCAAACAGTTGTCCTGTCTAGACAAAAACCTCCCACTGGATATTTAATGCAATTGAACTGCAAACTAATCATAGACTAAAACAATCCAGTGCTGAGAATTTGAAACATGTAAACTAATTTAATAAATCTCAAGAAGCATATAACCTGCGTTTAAACTTTCAAAAACAGGTGCTTTCCTGTCAAAACCCCAAATGGATTCTGACTTCACATTTCGTAGAGAAATAACACTCTTTGTTTAAGGAAATAGTACATAAAAGCTGCCATTACAACAGAATAAAGAAGAGCCAACCAACAGTGTGGTTTAATGGCCCCCTGGTGGTCAAAAGAGAGAGAACAAAAAAACACTCATCACATTCAGGCTGATGTTTCTAAG